>NC_088877.1:39648861-39826361 GCF_032884065.1 Artemia franciscana | reverse complement strand
GAGGGACAGCACTTGTCAGCAGGATCCATAAACTAACCAGTCGTATATGAGAAGAAGAGATGGTTCCACAGGATTTGGGAGACTCTATCTTCCTTCCGTTCTTCAAAAAAGGGCTAAAGACAAATGCAGCAATAATCGTAGGATCTCTCTCCTCTGCATTGCTACCAAAATATTTCCCATGATGGTACATAATCGTTTTCATGTCCAGCGCAACGATAAGACAAGGCCCAATCAAGCGGAGTTCCACCCAGGCATGGGAACAATCAACCAACTACTTGTCTTAAGACAAATTCTTGAATACAGGGCGAAACACTAGAAACGGACAGCGTCTCTGTTCATAGATTTTGCACCAGCTTTTGATTCTGTTATAAGGGATGGAAACTGAAAGGCTATGGCGGAGGGTGGGGCATCAGGCAAGATAATCAGGCAAGATACCCGCATGCGCGAGCCCAGATTTAGGTTTGTGGGGAGCTCTTCTAGATGTTCAAAATTGGTTTTGGTGTCCGACAGGGATGTATATTGTCTCCTGTCTTATTTATTTTGTAATCCACTGGATAGTAACAGACCAATGACGACATTTCCAAGCATTGAAGTAAGTCCGAATTTTGTGATCACCGATCTGGACTACGCCGATGATATATGCTTATTAGCTGAATCTCGTTCAGAAGCCCAGTCCATACTATCGAAGCTGGCTTAGGAGTCATATCTGGCCGGCCTGAAAATAAGCTTCTCAAAGACAAAAGTCATCGTGAATGGTACATCATTTCAAAACCTCCCCAATTTTTACTAAGACAGGCACCCATTGACGAAATACATGAATTCAAGTACTTGGGCTCTCTGGTAGATCAATTAAGAGGATGCACGTCTGAAATTCAGTCGAGGATTGCTTCAGGAACAGGGATCGTCACCCAGCTTAATCACTCTCTGTGGAACCAGAAAAAAGTTCGTTTGATGACAAGAATAAGGATATATCAGGCCCTTGTTCGGTTTGTCTTACTATTTGGCTGTGAGACATGGGGTCAGAATGCATCCGAAATCCAAGCCCTCAAAGTATTTTACCATCCTTATCTAAGGAAAGTCATTGGCATTAAACTCCGTGATCGAGTCAGCAATGATGAACTTCGCAAAATCTGCCATCAGAGTTTTGATTTGACCACAATAATTAAACAAAGAAGACTTTGATGGTTTGGCCATACACTTTGCCGTCCACACCACACCTTCGTCAATAAAGCTTTCAAATGTAAGCCTCTTCCGGGATTGAAAAAACGACATGGGCGACAGAAGAAAACATGGCTCGCCTGCATCAAGGCTGACCTAGAAACCGTCTGCGGTTTCAAGAAGTAACGACGAAAATGGGAAAAGTCCTGTCCCGGATTGATTGAGCCACTCATGAACCACCGACACTCTTGGCCTACTATAATGACGAAGCTACTGGATGCCAGGGAGAGCTGAGATTCTCGAGTCCTGCTAAAAGTATAAGTAAGCATGTACAAGCGCTCTGTGTATTTTTCCCTTATTTTTTTTCATATTTTACCTAATGTCTCCTTGTCTATTTCAAATAAAAAAACAAGTTTTTTTGACTGAAAGTAAGAAGCAAATTAAAACTTGAAACGAAGAGAAATTATTCTTTATATGGAGAGGGGGGGTTGTCCCTTTCTCAACCCTTGGTCTTTACGCCAAAATCTCCGAGTTTTTCAGAAATATTTCTTTTCTGAAATTCAACAGACCCTATGTTTGAGCAGTTTTCTTTAAAAAATTGCGACCAAAAGTCGAACTATAGTGTAAAGAGTGAGGTTTGGGAAAGGGACAATCCCCCCTTGTATACGGAATTATTTCTGTTCGATATGACTTTTGAATAAAATTGCTTGAGCTTTTTCAGGCGTTTCGCCCCTTTTTCGTAAACTGGGCAAATTTTCTCAGGCTCTTAACTTTTGATGGGTGAAACTAAGCTTAAAGAACTTTATATATTTGGAATCAGCATAAAAATCAAATTAATTTGATGTACATGCTGTTATCGAAACTTAGTGTTTTAGACTTCTTGAGCTTGGTTACTTTTGAGTCGAGTCACTTTTGAGAATCATCTTTGTTCTCATCAGAGGCTAAAGAACAGAGGAACCTGTATTTTGAAGGAGTATTTTATATCTTTATTGCTGCTCCCAAGTTCTTCTCATACAAAAAGTACGCATAAGCTTCTTGATATTCTGCCTCTTTTTGGATTTATTTTTATTTTTTGCTGATCTCATTTCAGACATTGCTTGCCTTCAGTGATGTATAACCTTGATTTTTCCCATCATTACCCTACTCGTTCTTGATCCAATTCTCGTCAGCCTCTGAACAGATATGAGCAATCTAGGCATAGTTTAATTTATTTTATTTTTCATTTTCATAATTTATTTTGAGGATAAAGAAGTAGCTCACATTTCTCCTCCTTTGTTAAAAAATACTAAGATTACTTTGCTTGATTTAAGTTTATATTTGGTTGATTAGTTTGCTTGACCCAACCTAATATTTGGTTGTGAATAGTTTTGGGTGCACATCTGACTGACCGTATCTGAATCAAAAAGCTGTAAGAAAAATGTGAGCCAATCCCTTTTTCTAGGGCTATAATAAGAAAAAGGTTGAGATGTCTTGGACACGTTCTGTGGAAGAAGGATGACACATTTCCCAAGACAGTTATTTTCAGGCTACCGTCTAGGGCCAAGCAAAAAGCATAAAGCCTCCAACTGGGGTGGGATAATATCATTAGGGAAGATTTAAGAGAAATGGGAACTTCTTGGGAGGATGTAAAGAGGAACACTTTAAATAGATTGCAATGGAGGATGAGTATTCGTAGCTGCTTACTCTTTTTTTCTCGACAGTATCCAAAAGTTATCAAAAAGTATTCAAAAAGTTTCCATTCCCCTTTCCAAAATATTGCAAACAGGCAATTGACTACCATTGAACATATAGTCCATTTATCCCACCCAAATCAAATTTCTAAGCCAACTTGACAACACTCCTTTATCCCTACGATGCTCACTCAAAGTTTCAGTTCTATCCCTTCAGCCATTTCCGAGACATTTGAAATAATTTTCAAATTATTGAAATAATTTGAAGTTGCACACTGCGTCTTCTAATTTATACAAGTAAACTTTTCAGATTATGCTCTTGGGAAACACTGAAAACCATGGCCCAGCAAGAGATCCTGAAGAGCTCAATCGATGTACAATTAGTCAGGAACAACGTGTATGTTGTCCTCCTTCAGGGCCCTGTAACATCCCTGCGGATTCTCGACTAAATGTGCATTTATTTTCACTTAGAGAACGATCTTTGAAAGTTTTGATCTAATCAGACACCTAGGATCAAACACATCCCTTAATTTGTCGCAAGATCTATGTATAAGAAATAGATTATAAATAATATAAGATCTATCTATATAAGATTATTTCTTATATAGATAAGAAATAGAAATAGAGTGGCGAAACCCTATATAGGCCAGTGTATTCTCCTGATGAGCCCTTATGTTGGGTGTTGCCTCTGAATTATTTGTCTATATTATTTTTTCTATTGTTTGGTAAATGACGACTTATACTTATTGGCGACATGACTGCCTGTCCATGGATTATTCTTTATGGTTGATTGTGTGTGGCTATGCTGTTTGACCTATGTGATTGTATGGATGAGTAGGGTTAAGGCCTCATTCAAGTGCTGGTCTATATTAATCACTAATTTAGGAAAACTGTCTTCCTTTTCTCTTTCTGTCTCTCTCTTTTTTTTTTTTTTTGTGTTTGTGCTGTTGCATTGGTGATTTCTCTTTTCATGATATATTGCCCCAGGAGCTCTGATTATCATGCCATCCCTGAAAGTATATTTATTGAATCTTTTCAATGTTTTAAACGCGATGGTTATCTTAAAATTTTGATCGAATGTCTGAAAGGGGGGGGGACGAGGGACTAAGTATCAAAAAAGGACGCGGGGGGCATAGTTGTTATTATTATTATTTAAGAATTAACGACGCTTCTTGACTACTATGGTCCCTGCGTCGGCCCTGCAGTGCATTCCTGCAGCGTGATTGGGGCATAGTTGTCCTCCAATCCCTTTTACTTTTTAAAAATGGCGCTAATCATACAAGCCTCCTCAAAAGTTTTTCTGCCACCCCTTCCTTTTACGAAATGGCCTGGTTAAAAGAAAAAATATACATGACAACCACTTCGCTCTTTACTTTAGCGGCGCTACTGCGGTGTCTATGATTACAAACTGTACAAATATAATTAAGGGGGGCAAAAAATTTAGGAATTTTTATATTTGCCTCATTAATCATTAATGACTACCAGTGCCAAGCAGTCAATTCCAGTGCTCCTCCCCATATTCTGTTTCTATCCCCCAGCGGGTTGGAGACACCCTGATCTAGAAGCCCCTAGAAATGCACGAAAAGTGTATCTTGAGAAATTGCTGAAAATTTGCAATGTCTGATACCACAGAAACTGGAGAGGGGAGGGGATAAATACCAAACTTGGATAATTAGAATATAACAAATATTTTACATCGTCGAGCACAATGCGAAAAGGTCATATCTGAGGTTTTTATACCTATGTGATGATTGCCAAAAACCATTTTCAAGCTATTTTCAAAAAGGGAATCGACAAGGCAATGCGCAATCAATCTAATTTTTATAATCCTGATATACATTGCCCTACTGATAGTCCCTTTGAGAGCAGCTTAACAAGCGGCTCTAGGAATTATCTCCGAAGGGTGAAAATGACAGATACAATCTTTAGGTGTGACACAGACAACATATCGACTCTTAAATGAACAAAGAAATGCTTTATTGTGTTGCAAGAGTAACACGTTGGTTTTGTCGTTTTTATTCCTAGCTCCCAGATTTCAGCTTATTCATAGAAAGTGGTAATGGTATAACCTCTGCGGTTTTTACGGCCAGTTTGCACCTTAGGTCGGATTGATGAATATGACTTTGCATTTTGGAAAGCTCCGTAAAGCTCTTGCCTGGGGCCGAAAATCTATTGTTTCTACCCATTTCTGTTCGTGATTTTGGATGAGTTTATCATTCGGTTTTTTGCACTTGGAATTGCGGTAGAGAAATAGTATCAGATGTTCCTATTAAACTTCAAAAGTCATTCCGTTGCTAAGGAAATAGAGTTTATCCTTTGCTCCTTTCTAAGTGATGACGTTAGAAACTTGGTCTACGGTAAAAAAGTCAACGTTTGAAAAAAAAGACAGATAGTTTTTTTGACTTTAAATTTCTCTCATTGATAAAGAAGTTAGGGTATATCCTTTGCTCCTTCCTGAGTGTTGACTTCAGAAACTTGGCCTACGGCAATAAAGGCAATTTTTGAATTAAGACAGATAGATTCTTTTTTCGATGGCAGTCGATAGCTTTTGATGAGCTGATCAAAGTATATGTGATCCATTTTTTGGTAAAAAAAATTCTTTCATGAGACATACCAGTTTGAAAGTTTAAAGGGTTAACAGCTTCAATAGTAAGGTACACACTGAAACCAAAAATAGGCCGATACCAATTGCCGATATGCCCTATAGAGGAGTTTTAAGCAACAATCGGCTGTTAGCTCATATTCATCTTTGGAAACGAGGGGCTCGCAATTTCGTCTAGTTGGTGTACCTATTATTTGTTTCCAGTGTATTTGATGGTAAGACAAATTTGGTTCCAGTGGTAAGGCATGTAGGGGACTTGCAAGTAATAATCAGCAGTTAGGCTAAAATTATATTCAGCGATGAGGGATTTGCAACTTTTGCTAGTTGCAATGAGGGGTTTGCAACTTTTTCCGAGTTGGTGCACCTAGTATTCATTTTAAGATCCTTACAGATTAACAGCTTCAGCGTTCAATCAAAGTGAGGAAACAAAACCAAAGTGTTGCTCTCGCAACATATTACTGGGCGAAGCCGAACAAAGGTTGCCGAAACACCTCAAGTTGCCCATGCAACATATTTAATTCATTTTCAAATCAACTGAGAACTTTGAATTTAAGAAAATAAAATCCTTCAGATTGTATAAAGTTATAAACATCTTACAAGATTATAAAAACAAATTACAAATTCAATTTTTAACACAAAAACTCAATATTCAGAAATGTGATTTTTGGTAGGAGCGGGAGTGGGCCCTGGGCTTAAGAAGTTATAAACATCTTACAAAATTATAAAAGAATTGCATATTCAATTCTTAATAAAAGAAACCTCAATGTTCAGATATGTGGTTCTTGGTAGGAGCGGATACTGGACTTAAGAAATTATAAACATCTTACAAAATTATAAGAAAATTGCATATTCAATTTTTAATAAAAGAAACCTCAATGTTCAGATATGTGGTTTTTGGTAGGAGCGGGTCCTGGACTTAAGAAGTTATAAACATATTACAAAATTATAAAAAAAAATTGTAGATTGAATTTCTAATACAATAACCCTCCATATTCAGATATCTGGTTTGTGGTTGGAGCGGGCCCTAGACTTAAGAAGTTATAAACATCTTACAAAATTATAAAAAAAATTGCAGATTCGATTTTCAATAAAAACACTTCCATATGTAGCTATGTATTTTTGATGGGAGCGGGCCATGGACAAATAAACAGGAATTCAAAATAAAAAAGTCCAGCTAAGATATATAGTACCAACCGCTTAATTAGGTATAGCTTTCCTTTGACGGTGTAGCTATAATTTGGAATCAAAAGACAGCTTTTTCAGAAAAAAGATTTTTTTCAGAATAAAACGGGTTTTCGAATTTACCTAAGTAGTATAATTATTAATTGTGATTGTTCAACACGGCACGGCAACACCGATAAAAATGCGGTACTACCACACAAATTTCATAGTTCTGAATAATCAAAAGAAAAATTGTCGAAAATCACGGTTTTCAGGTATGAATAGACCTTAAGTGGGTCGAGGGGTCCAAGAAATGTTTTTATTTTAACATTCTTGGTGCTCTTCACCTCATAAGAATTTACAGTCAGAATAGCTCACGTGGAGCTTAGGCCCCATCGTTTGGCAAAAGCAATGTTTTGGTTGACCTTGGGCAGGGGGTATACCTTTCAGTTGACAAAATTTTAGACCCTTGATTTTGAAAAAAAAGAAAAAACTTTTCGTATGATTAACATCACTTTCATATGGATTTAAAGAGAAAAAAACATAATGGCATTGAAATGACGTCATGCATTATGTAAAAGATACTTTGTATAGACAATATTTTTCATTAACATAAAATGTGCTATGAGAATGACCCCCCGAAAATGCAGAGTCAATGGCCTTTCAAGTTTTCTTCAGGTAAATCTACTTTACTGAAGACATGGCTTTGTGGGATATAGCCCAAAATTAGTTTGAAACCTCTGTTTTAAGTGATCAAAATAAGTTGAATAAGAGTCCTAAATAAGTTCTAAACAAGAAAGAAGCGACTAATTATTTAGGTATCAGTGCAAAGTTTTACCTGTTGAGAAGGAAATTTAATAACAAAATAATTCTTGGCCAGAAAAGTTCATTCAAAGTTTTTACTGAAAAGCTTATTATCAACTGTAATAAGCAAAATGTAAGGGATGGCACGTTATAAATAACTTCTCTTGAAAGATTAAAATATACAAAAAGTACTAAATTTTGAAACTTCCGAGAAATTTGACACAATTTTGACCAAAATGTTTGTCACATTACAAAAACTTCTTATGGACCTTCAACGATCTCAAAGAGGTTTCAGTAAGCCATTGAATATTCAGATGGAAAGGGAGCCTTCGAGTCTATTTAATATTTGTCATTTAATTGGTTGTTAACTTTTTCCGAATTTTGGTAGAGATTCTATCCATTCGTAGCTACAAATAAGATTTAGCTTAGGGAATACTAAGGAAAATATTAGGCTTTCTTACAAACTCGAATTGGACATTTTGCTAAGCAAAGAAAGTCTTGTTATATGCTTGAGTGAGAAACGATTTTATATTATACTGTTTTTACAATTTTTCAGAACTTCTATTCGTGTCAAGTGCCTTGATTTCTTGTATTTTGCTTCCATGTCTTGACCTCCAAGTAGCTTATATCATGCAAACATGTTTTTGTACAGCTCTAAGCTAGGAATTAGTCAGGCAAGGCCTAATGGTATTTCCAGATTTGGGCTATGTTATTGGATAATTTTCCCTTCTTGCGCAAATTGCTGAAACTATTAGAGTTAATCCTTCTGATATATTTAGGTGTTTATGAGAGAATTCAAGCAATTACTACAAATCTTAAAACATATTTAACAGGGACAAGGCCGTATCCAAGGGGATTAGATGGTTCAAATCCCCTCCATGAAATGTTATTCGACTCGTAAAAACTTAACAGAAATGAATTTAAAACTAATTTTATGAGTTTTTTAAAGCTTTTTTGTAACCCCCCTGACATATTCTTTTGTATTCTTCCCCCCTCTCGGAAATATCCTGAATATTACTCTAAATGGGAACAAAACTAAAGAGGTTTAGTAGGTTTTCACGGACGTTTTTTTTTAATGAAACTCAAATGAGTCTAGGTCGCTTCTCTCTACGCCGAGACCAAGGAAAGTTTTCGTCGTTTTCTGATACATCAGGACGGGTGATTAAAATTTTTTATTTGACATTTTTTGCCGAGCTAGGGTGTCACTGTAAACTGAGCAAGTTTTACCGATTGGTTAAGTCTATTTCTATATTGCTTCAAATTGTCTTGAATTGCTCTCAAGATCTGAAGTAGTTTTGTGTCTCTAAAAAAATGTATTGTATCTTGTTTTCTCGCGGACAAAACCATTTTCAAAAAACGTGTTTTGTCCTGTTTCTCATGAGCAAAGAAAGTTGGGAAATATTAGTTTTTGAAAATCGCTTGTGCAATTTCTTACACACAAAAACAGCTGTCATTGGAAGAAACTGGTTCGATATTAATGGATCTTCATGTTTATTCAGTTAGCATCTTATATATTGCTATTACCCAATAAAATTCAAAAAAAATTCATTAGATAAAAGAACGAAGTAAATTTCTGTCTGCTCTACTAAAAGATTTAATATAAATAAAAGTGTTAAACTCAGTGTTTCCATTTTATTTTCAAATATGCTGTAAACCCACGGGGTTTTAAAAAAATCACTAGATGGCTCTCATGCTTTCGCAGCATTTTCAGCAGGACAGTTTTAATCTTATATAACGATTTTGGAGTTTTTCTTGGAGTTTGAGAATGAAGTTCCACATCTGAAAATTCAGTGAACAGACCTTCAGAAATCAGATCTGATTCTGGAAAGAAAAGCTGAGTTTCTTTGACCAATTGTTATAAAACCACCTCAAATGGTAAAAAATGACCACAAAGTAAAATATTCCAGAGATCCAGAGGAAATTTTCGGTATCTAATTTTTGTCGGGAGATGGATTGGTAATTCGATAGATCTTCGGAAAAATCGGTAGAATTAAAAACATTAGAATTAACCACAGACAGCATGTGCTTTGACGACCTACTTGCGTTTTTTTATGTCACCAGTAAAAGGCTTCTAATATGTTTTAAGTTGGCGCAACTGGTCATTTAAGTCTTCCTGTCTATTACTTGGCTAATTACCAACATCCTTACCAGGTGTCTGGTGACTCTTTACCTACTCGTTCGCGTATTGCGATGCTTTCTCTGTATTATTTTATAGATAGAAATGGGATTGGGAGGAGAAGGCAAAATATTTTCATGCTTTTCTCATAGAGCAGCATATGCAATGGTTTCTTATTTTTTTTTTTTATACATGAGATCCGACAACCTCTTTAGACAGTGTCCTATTGTCAATTGACGAATCTTCACTTCCAAAACTGTTGAATTTTGAATTTACAGTTACTTGACTTGAATCGAAAATTTTTGGCTATTTTGGTAATAATTCATAAACTTGACGTGAATGGCAATATTTTACTACTGCTACTACTACTACTAATAACTCACTGCAGCATCAAGACGCCTGAGGCCAACACAGCTACGTACGCTCCTCCTCCAGCCTAATCTATTCAAGGCCTCCCTCTTTAAACCCTCCCAGAAAGTTCCCATTTCCTTTAAATCTTTATATATGACAGCCTCCCAACCCGGACGAGGACGACCTGCTTTCCGTGTAACCCTAGACGGTTGGCCAAAATGGACAATTTTCGGCAATCTATCATCTTTCATCCGCAGAATGTGGCCTAGCCATCTCAAAGTTTCTTTCATTATAGCCCTAGAAAGCAGGATTGAACCACATTTTTCGTACAACCTACTGTTTGAAATACAGTCAGTCAGCCGGGTACCCAGAACAATCTGTAGGTAATTTCTCTGGAGAAATAGCAAAAAATGGCAATTTTTTGTTAATAAATTTACCTAAACTTGAATTTAAATTAATTGTCAAGCAATCTAGTGAGCCCACGTAACTTTGGAAATAGACTAAAATAAAACGGACAAAAAAACGTCCTTAGCTAAGCTATAACGTTAACTAAAATGGACAAGAAACGTTCTGTCGATGCTTTAGAGACTGGTGATGCTAGTCCATCTCTCGTTACTGATTGATCTATGCATCTTATTCGGAATTCAAGGAACATTGACATTTCATTTACTTTATTGGTGAGTTCGAGTGAAGCTTGATTTCAATCCGTTATCCTCTTGTTATATCGTTTGGAATACCCTACCCTAGTCAGTTCGAGAGTCTGACTTTTTTAATACCTTCAAAAACATTTAAAAAAAATGTTTAATGTCTAGATGAATAATGTTCAATTTTAATTTCTCTTAACGTGGAATGGATACATATACAGGCCAAAGAGCCTTTTGTGGGGCGAGAAATTTGAAGTGTGTTTTTTAGTATATTTTGACAATAAATTGATCAATTGTTCCTCTAGAGACAACTGAATTTTAGTGCGCGTGCTTTTCAAGATATTGAAATCATAGAAGGATAATTTCCCCATACTCAGGTATCTATGTTGACGTACTGGCTCTTGAGTTATTGCAGTCATCAAACAGTTCGTGGTAACGAACTGTAGTAAGGAGCGACCCGGCTCAATAGTAACCAAAACTCTAAAAAATTGAATTTTGATATCAATAGCTACATAAAAAGAATCGCATTTTAATGCTGATTTTAAATATATAAGTTTCATCAAGTTTAGTCTTACCCATCAAAAGTTACGAGCCTGAGAAAATTTGCCTTATTTAAGAAAATAGGAGAAAACACTCTCTAAAAGTCGTAGGATCTTAACGAAAATGACACCATCAGATTCAGCGTATCAGAGAACCCTACTGTAGAAGTTCAAGCTCCTATCTACAAAAATGTGGAATTTTGTATTTTTTGCCAGAAGACAAATCACGGGTGCGTGTTTATTTGTTTGTTTTTTTGTTTTTTTTTCTTTTTCCCAGGGGACATCGTATCGACCAAGTGGTCCTAGAATGTTGCAAGAGGGCTCATTCTAACGGAAATGAAAAGTTCTAGTGCCCTTTTTAAGTGACCAAAAAAATTGGAGGGCATCTAGGCCCCCTCCCACGCTTATTTTTTCCCCAAAGTCAACGGATCAAAATTTTGAGATAGCCCTTTTGTTCAGCATAGTCGAAAACCATAATAACTATGTCTTTGGGGATGATTTACTCCCCCACAATCTCTGGGGGAGGGGCTGCAAGTTACAAACTTTGACCAGTGTTTACATATAGTAATGGTTATTGGGAAGTGTACAGACGTTTTTAGGGGGATTTTATTTTGTTTGGGAGTGGGGCTGAGGAGAAGGGGCTATGTTGGAGGATCTTTCCTTGGAGGAATCTGTCATGGGGGAAGAAAAATTCAATGAAAAGAGCGCAGGATTTTCTAGCATTACTATAAGAAAACAATGAAAAATAAACATGAAAACTTTTTTCAAATGAAAGGAAGGAGTAGCATTGAAACTTAAAACGAACAGATATAATTACGAATATGAGGGGTTCTAATAATACTTTAGCAGAAAGAGCGAGGTATTTAGGAGGAGATAAATAACTCGCTCTTTATGCTAAAGTATTTTTAGTAATTTCAACTATTTATTCTACGGCCTTTCTGATTCAGGGGTCATTCATAAAGAATTGGGACAAAACTTAAGATTTAGTGTAAAGAGCGAGGTATTAACGAGGGTACAAACCCCCTCGTATACATAATAAAAATATAAGGTTATGAAAGTTTGTTACGTAAGTTAATTCCTAAGTTACGTATATTTTTTACTAATAAAAACGTTGGTTAAAAATTAAAAGTTCTAGTTGCCTTTTTAAGTAACCGAAAAAATGGAGGGCAACTAGGCCTCCTTCTCCACCCTTTATTTCTCAAAATCGTCTGATCAAAACTAAGAGAAAGCCATTTAGCCAAAAAAGAATTAATATACACATTTCATTTTAATAATTTATGTGCGGAGAGCCAAAACCAAACATGCATTAATTCAAAAAGTTCAGAAATTAAATAAAAAAAAACTAATTTTTTTAGCTGAAAGTAAGGAGCGACATTAAAACTTAAAACGAACAGAGATTACTCCGTATATGAAATGGGTTGTCCCCTCCGCAATCCCTCGCTCTTTACGCTAAAGTTTGACTCTTTGCCATAATTCTACTTTTTAAAACAATTATCCCCCTCTTCTCAACCCCTCCCCCAACCAAAAAAGTCCTCCTGAAAACGCCTGTATACTTCCCAATAACCATTACTATATGTAAGCATTGGTCAAAGTTTGTAACTTGTTGCCCCTCCCATGGGGACTGTGGGGGAGTAAGTCGTCCCCAAAGACATAGTTATAAGGTTTTTCGACTACGCTGAATAAAATGGCTATCTCAGAATTTTGATCCGTTGACTTTGGTAAAATAATTAGCGTGGAAGGGGGCCTAGGTGCCCTCCAATTTTTTTGGTCACTTAAAAAGGGCACTAGAACTTTTTATTTCCGTTAGAATGAGCCCTCTTGCAACATTCTAGGACAACTGGGTCGATACGATCACCCCTGAAAAAAAAAAAAAAAATAAAAATAAACACGCATCCGTGATCTGCCTTCTGGCAAAAAATACAAAATTCCACATTTTTGTAGATAGGAGCTTGAAACTTCTACAGTAGGGTTCTCTGATACGATGAATCTGATGGTGTGATTTTCGTTAAGATTCTATGACTTCTAGGGGGCGTTTCCCCCTATTTTCTAAAATAACGCAAATTTTATCAGGCTCGTAACTTTTGATGGGTAAGACTAAACTTGATGAAACTTATATATCTAAAATCAGCATTAAAATGCGATTCTTTTGATGTAGGTATTGGTATCAAAATTCCATTTTTTAGAGTTTTGGTTACTATTGAGCCGGGTCGCTCCTTACTACAGTTCGTTACCACGAACTGTTTGAAAAAGGTATTTAAAAAAAATGTATTTTCACCTCTTTTAAATGAAGGTACGAGTAAAATATACTTTTAAAATCTAGGATGACGGGCAATTATATATAATTTTTAAGCTTTTAATAAAAATACTAAAAATATATTTTTTCGAAATGTGAAGGAGTATTCTAGGAATAGTTACCATCCATGTCCCAAATTGACACACTTGGGTCCACTGGCATCTTTAATCAGAAACTTCCTATTAAACAAAGCCAATTCTATCGCGTAACCCAAAAATGCAAAACAAATATTTTTTAGTAAACAGCTCCAAAAATAATAAAGAAAAATATCCTTGTCTGTCGAAACAAGCTTAAGCCCTTACAAATTGGAATACGTAGACGGAATCCCTTTCCAAATTATTTAAATAGATACACCCTTTCCCAGATGTATGGATTCTTGAAACTATCAAGCAGGGATCAGCGACAATCTTGGAAACTAAATTCAAAACAAGGGGCGTTGAAAAGCTACAGCTCCAATGTTACTTCTTTTCTGTTAGACTAGTAGCCCCTTTTTACATTTAAGCATTGAAGAGGCTTTATTACATCTGTAGAAGACACGAGGGGAGCTAAAATCAAGACACCCTTCTGTTATGATAATAATCCAACAAACGCGAGGGAGGAGAAGGGATTTATATGTATACACCTCTATCGTAAAAACAACACGTTTTAAATATGCACTTTCAGGCACATGCGAAGGAAATTTTTTGGAGGAGGAGGCAGTAATAGTCTTTTGGCGCGGGGGGGGGGGAGTATTATAAAAAATACATTTTATTTGATAATTTAAAGAAAGAAAATAAAAACTAATGAAAATTTAGAATTTCAGGGGCTGAGCCCCTCGCCTGCCCTCATTCTGTGTGCACTTTGATGTGGCAGATTTATCATTTGTCATAGATTCATGAAAGGCGTCTGCGGTGGGAGGGCGGTGGCCTAGCACACAAACTTCTTCTTGAAATGTTCCAGTGTCTAAGTGACTGGGGTATATTATTTCGTTTAAACGGAAGGGGGGAATCCTTTTATTTTATATTTTTACTCATATTAAGGTTCCTTGCCTCCTAGATTGTGAGGCCTGAAGAGGTTACTGACCACCCCCACCCTTACTTGGCAGAGCACTAGAATTATGAGCAGTGAGAATTAAAAGGATAAGTGAGCCGTATAGCGGAGAAGTTAATGCCAAGGAAGACGTAGTTGTTGGTGAACTCCAAGAGGAGGGGGAACTCCATAGGGGGTCAGCACATTGAAAGGAAGCGAAATCACAAGGTTTCTAAGCTTCCAAAGTAGAACTCTTAATGTACTATTTTGAATATTACTGTGCCTTAAAGTGTCTTATATGTACGTGTTTAAATTTGTCTTTAATCATTTATATTTTAACCTGTCATTAATATCCTATACTTTAATTGTCTAAATTTCAGGGATGCCAATGGTGCAGGGGGTGGTGGGTGAGTTCCCCCTAGATTTTGAGAAAGATTCTTTATTGGTATCGTCACTGAAAAAAAAATTACATCCCTTGGTTAAGAATCAAAGATTTTTTGTACCTTTATTATGAAAATCGAAAAAATTCTTGCCCCCTTCCTACGTTTTTATGTATTATACGGGAGGTTGAGAGGCTAATACATTGAAGGAGGTTAATACCTAACAGAATGAAAAATCAAATCGATTTTGCTATACTAGTTGGTGAAACTGTTATTTGGTTTTCTTTCATTACTCCTTGTAATTTCTGCTCGTTTGTTGCAAGTGGATAAAAGTTACACAAAAATTAGAAAGCTTTAGAAAGCATTAAACAGAAGTTCATTCATATTATTTGTTTGCAGGAGCGTAGCTCCATACTTTTCATGGGGGGGGGGCAAGAGGGGTCCGTATTCGGATACTCAAGGAGCATCGGCTATATAATAATTTTTCTTTAAATTATTGGGAGACAACTGTCCGCTACACTAAGTAACCTAAATGAACCTAGCTAGATTGTCAATATTTGAATCTTGATAAATTCTCACTTTATAAATCTCTAGCTCTAAACAGTTGAGAAGGTCAATAATTGTCGTCATCTATGAGTGAATGAATGGGATCAGCAGGAACATAACATTTTGTCAGAACAATCTCTGATTTTTTAGGATGTATTTTTGTTTTGTAGGAATTATTTTTGGTTTTGTAAGAACTATTTTTTGTTTTGTAATAAAAATTTGTGATTGTTTAGGATGTATTTTGTTTCGTAAGAATTAGTTTTGTTTTGTAAGACGTATATTGTATTTTGTAAGAAGAATTTGTGAACTTTTAGGAAGTATGTTAGTTCTGTAAGAATCCTTTTTGTTTTGTAAAAAGTATTTTTTGTTTTGTAACAAATATTTTGTATTTTGTAAGAACAGTTTGCGATTGTTAGGATGTATTTTCGTTTCGTAAGAAGTATTTTGTGTTTTGTAAAAAGAATTTGTGATTTCTATGATATATTTTGTTTTGTCAGAAGTATTTTGTATTTTGTAAGAAGAATCTCAGCTCCAAAAATAATAAAGAAAAATATCCTTGTCTGTCGAAACAAGCTTAAGCCCTTACAAATTGGAATACGTAGACGGAATCCCTTTCCAAATTATTTAAATAGATACACCCTTTCCCAGATGTATGGATTCTTGAAACTATCAAGCAGGGATCAGCGACAATCTTGGAAACTAAATTCAAAACAAGGGGCGTTGAAAAGCTACAGCTCCAATGTTACTTCTTTTCTGCTAGACTAGTAGCCACTTTTTACATTTAAGCATTGAAGAGGCTTTATTACATCTGTAGAAGACACGAGGGGAGCTAAAATCAAGACACCCTTCTGTTATGATAATAATCCAACAAACGCGAGGGAGGAGAAGGGATTTATATGTATACACCTCTATCGTAAAAACAACACGTTTTAAATATGCACTTTCAGGCACATGCGAAGGAAATTTTTTGGAGGAGGAGGCAGTAATAGTCTTTTGGCGCGGGGGGGGGAGTATTATAAAAAATACATTTTATTTGATAATTTAAAGAAAGAAAATAAAAACTAATGAAAATTTAGAATTTCAGGGGCTGAGCCCCTCGCCTGCCCTCATTCTGTGTGCACTTTGATGTGGCAGATTTATCATTTGTCATAGATTCATGAAAGGCGTCTGCGGTGGGAGGGCGGTGGCCTAGCACACAAACTTCTTCTTGAAATGTTCCAGTGTCTAAGTGACTGGGGTATATTATTTCGTTTAAACGGAAGGGGGGAATCCTTTTATTTTATATTTTTACTCATATTAAGGTTCCTTGCCTCCTAGATTGTGAGGCCTGAAGAGGTTACTGACCACCCCCACCCTTACTTGGCAGAGCACTAGAATTATGAGCAGTGAGAATTAAAAGGATAAGTGAGCCGTATAGCGGAGAAGTTAATGCCAAGGAAGACGTAGTTGTTGGTGAACTCCAAGAGGAGGGGGAACTCCATAGGGGGTCAGCACATTGAAAGGAAGCGAAATCACAAGGTTTCTAAGCTTCCAAAGTAGAACTCTTAATGTACTATTTTGAATATTACTGTGCCTTAAAGTGTCTTATATGTACGTGTTTAAATTTGTCTTTAATCATTTATATTTTAACCTGTCATTAATATCCTATACTTTAATTGTCTAAATTTCAGGGATGCCAATGGTGCAGGGGGTGGTGGGTGAGTTCCCCCTAGATTTTGAGAAAGATTCTTTATTGGTATCGTCACTGAAAAAAAAATTACATCCCTTGGTTAAGAATCAAAGATTTTTTGTACCTTTATTATGAAAATCGAAAAAATTCTTGCCCCCTTCCTACGTTTTTATGTATTATACGGGAGGTTGAGAGGCTAATACATTGAAGGAGGTTAATACCTAACAGAATGAAAAATCAAATCGATTTTGCTATACTAGTTGGTGAAACTGTTATTTGGTTTTCTTTCATTACTCCTTGTAATTTCTGCTCGTTTGTTGCTAGTGGATAAAAGTTACACAAAAATTAGAAAGCTTTAGAAAGCATTAAACAGAAGTTCATTCATATTATTTGTTTGCAGGAGCGTAGCTCCATACTTTTCATGGGGGGGGGCAAGAGGGGTCCGTATTCGGATACTCAAGGAGCATCGGCTATATAATAATTTTTTTTTTAAATTATTGGGAGACAACTGTCCGCTACACTAAGTAACCTAAATGAACCTAGCTAGATTGTCAATATTTGAATCTTGATAAATTCTCACTTTATAAATCTCTAGCTCTAAACAGTTGAGAAGGTCAATAATTGTCGTCATCTATGAGTGAATGAATGGGATCAGCAGGAACATAACATTTTGTCAGAACAATCTCTGATTTTTTAGGATGTATTTTTGTTTTGTAGGAATTATTTTTGGTTTTGTAAGAACTATTTTTTGTTTTGTAATAAAAATTTGTGATTGTTTAGGATGTATTTTGTTTCGTAAGAATTAGTTTTGTTTTGTAAGACGTATATTGTATTTTGTAAGAAGAATTTGTGAACTTTTAGGAAGTATGTTAGTTCTGTAAGAATCCTTTTTGTTTTGTAAAAAGTATTTTTTGTTTTGTAACAAATATTTTGTATTTTGTAAGAACAGTTTGCGATTGTTAGGATGTATTTTCGTTTCGTAAGAAGTATTTTGTGTTTTGTAAAAAGAATTTGTGATTTCTATGATATATTTTGTTTTGTCAGAAGTATTTTGTATTTTGTAAGAAGAATCTTTGATTTTCTAGGATGTATTTTTTTTAAGAATTAAATAAAAAAACGAGTTTTTTTAACTGAAAGTAAGGAGCGACATTAAAACTTAAAACGCACAGAAATTACTTCGTATATGAAAGAGGCTGCTTCCTCATCAACGCCCCGCTCTTTACGCTAAAGTTTGACTCTTTCTCTCAATTCTTCTTTTTAAAACAGTAAAAAACTTTAGCGTAAAGAGCGGGGCGTTGATGAGGAAGCAGCCTCTTTCATATACGAAGTAATTTCTGTGCGTTTTAAGTTTTAATGTCGCTCCTTACTTTCAGTTAAAAAAACTCGTTTTTTTATTTAATTTCTGAACGTTTTTGAATCAATGCATGTTTTGATTTTGGCTCTCCGCAGAGGAATAATCAAAACGAAATTTACATATTTTTTTTTGGGGGGGGGGGGCTAAATGGCTTTCTCATAATTTTGATCGAATGATTTTGAGAAAAAAAGAGCGGGGGCGAAGCCTAGTTGCCCTCCGATTTTTTGGTTAATTAAAAAGGCAACTAGAACTTTTAATTTTTTACGAATCTTTTTATTGGTAAAAGATTTACGTAACTTATAAATTAGCTTACGTAAAGAACTTTTGTATTCTCATGTTTTTATTACATATATGAGGGGATTCGCCCCATCGTCAGTACCTCGCTCTTTACACTAAAGCTTAAATTTTATCCCAATTCATTAAGAATGACCCCTGAATCACAAAAGCCGTAGAATAAATAGTTGAAATTACTAAAAATACTTTAGCGTAAAGAGCTAGGTATCATAAGGAGGTGAGCCCCTTATATGGGTAATAATTTATGTTTGTTTTAAGTTTTATTGCTGTTCCTTACTTCCAGCTGAAAAAGCTTTTTCACATTTATTTTTTAATTTTTTTTTAAATAATGCTAGTAAATCCTGCTCTCCCTTCATAGAAGTTTTCTTTTCCCATGACAAATTCTCGATGGAAAGTTCCCCCAGCATATCCCGCTCTTCTCAACCCCTCCCCCCAACCAAAAAAATCCTCCTGAAAACGCCTGTATACTTCCCAATAACCATTACTATATGTAAGCACAGGTCAAAGTTTGTAACTTGTTGCCCCTCCCACGGGGACTGTGGGGGAGTAAGTCGTCCCCAAAGACATAGTTATAAGGTTTTTCGACTACGTTGAATAAAATGGCTATCTCAGAATTTTGATCCGTTGACTTTGGGAAAATAATTAGCGTGGGAGGGGGCCTAGGTGCCCTCCAATTTCTTTGGTCACTTAAAAAGGGCACTAGAACTTTTCATTTCCGTTAGAATGAGCCCTCTTGCAACATTCTAGGACAACTGGGTCGATACGATCACCCCTGGGAAAAAAAAAAAAAAAAAAAAAAAAACAAAAAAACAAATAAACACGCATCCGTGATCTGCCTTCTGGCAAAAAATGCAAAATTCCACATTTTTGTAGATAGGAGCTCGAAACTTCTACAATAGGGTTCTCTGATACGCTGAATCTGATGGTGTGATTTTCGTTAAGATTCTATGACTTTTAGGGGGTGTTTCCCCCTATTTTCTAAAATAACGCAAATTTTCTCAGGCTCGTAACTTTTGATGGGTAAGACTAAACTTGATGAAACTTATATATTTAAAACCAGCATTAAAATGCAATTCTTTTGATATAGCTATTGGTATCAAAATTCCATTTTTTAGAGTTTTGGTTACTGTTGAGCCGGGTCGCTCCTTACTACAGTTCGTTACCACGAACTGTTTGATTATTTTTGTTTCGTGAGCAATATTTTGTATAATATAAGAAAAATTTTCGATTTCCTAGGACGTATTTTGGTTTTGTAAGAATTATTTTTTCATTTGTGAGAAGTATTTTTGTTTTGTAACAAGTATTTTGTAAAAAAAATTTCTTATTTTTTAGGATGTATTTTGTATGTTGTATGAACCGTTTGTGATTGCTTAGGATGTATTTTTATTTTGTAAGAATTTTTTGTTTTGTAAGAAGTATTTTGTATTTTGTAAAAGAATTTGTGATCTTTTGGGATGTACTTTTGTTTTGTAAGAAGTTTTTGTTTCGTAAAAGGTATTTTGTATGATGCAAGAAGAATTTGTGATTTCTTAGGATGTACTTTGTTTTTAAGAATTATTTTTTCCTTAGTAAGAAGTGTTTTTTCGTTTTGTAAAAAGTATTTTTATTTTGTAAGAACTGTTTGTGATTGTTTAGGATGTATTTTCGTTTTGTAAGAATTGTCTTTCGTTTTGTAAGAAGTATTTTGTATTTTGTAAGAATAATTTGCGATTTCTTAGGATGTATTTTTGTTTTGTAAGTATTTTTTTATTTTATAAGAACAACCTCTGATTTTAAGGATGTATTTGTATTTTGTATGAACCATATGTGATTGTTTAGGATGTATTTTTGTTTTGTAGGAATTACATAATTTTTTTTCGTTTTAAGTATTTTCGTTTTGTAGGAATTACATAATTTTTGTAAGAATTATGTTTTGTTTTGTGAAAAGTGTTTTTTATTTTGTAAGAAGAGTTTGTAATGTTTTGGGATGTATTTATGTTTCGTAATAAGTATTTTGTAAAAAGAATCTCTGATCTTTTTCAGTATGTAGTTTTGTTTTGTAAGAGATATTTTTGTTTTGTAGGAAGTATTTTGTATTTTGTAAGAAGAATTTGTGATTGTGGATGTATTTTGTTTTGCAAGAATTATTTTTGCTTTGTAAGGAGTATTTTTTATTTTGTAAGAACAATCTCTGATTTTTTAGGATGTATTTTGCATTTTGTAAGAACCGTTTGTTATTGTTTAGGATATAGTTTCGTTTTATAAGAATTAATTCTGCTTCATAAGAAAAATTTGCCATTTCTTAGGATGATTTTTTGTTATGTAAGAATTATTTTTTTTTTGTAATAAGTATTTTTGTTTCGAAATCAGAATTTGTGATTTTTTAGGATGTATTAGTTTTGTAAGAAGTCTTTTTGTTTTGTAATGAGAATTTGTGGTCTCTTAGGATGTATTTTTGTTTTATAAGAATTATTTTTTGTTGTTGTAATAGGTATTTTGTAATAAAATCTACGATTTCTTAGGATGTTCGCCGGAGGGTTTCTAAAGATGCGGGTGGTCCTAAAAAATAAACAGCAACATAGACATTTATTTTAACGCTCCATATGAGTAGATGATTCGGTTGAAGCTGGAAAAAAATTGTGTACAGTTGTGTATAATAGAGCATCACCTATTGGGGCTTAGGGTCGGTGGTTCCTTGTGTAGGTTGGGAGAGAAGTGTGCCTTAAGCATCAAATAGTACGTTTTTAATTCTTGGTGGGTCTTCAAATGAACATTGCCAAATTTTCAAGCGTTGCCACGTACAAAGCTAGTTACGGGTATGTTGAGTGATTTCTTGATTGTTTGGATTAAAAGTGTGATTTTATGTGTCTTATAGGTCCTTGCGAACTTCCAACTTAGTTCATGTTGCAGTATCGAGTGATTTATAAGCCAATACAGTAAAGGTTATGTCTGATTATCAATCGTCTGATCATCATCCCATAGCCTGCTCAATCACTTTACCACCTTTTAGACATATAAGTACATTTCTTGGCCCTTCAGCAGCTCTAAACCGTCATGACGGGTCGAAAATCAGTCAAGCGCTTTTTACCGTGTTGGTAGATTCAATTCTGGATAAACTAAGCATCCCTTTCTGTCGCTTTTTCTGGTTGCCTCAAAAAGAGAGTCAAATCTTTCTGGATATACGCTGGCGCTAAAATTTGCCATCCCCTTGCAAATTGCCGTCCAATGGTCAAGAATAGTTCCGAAGCGAAGATGCTTTTGAAAATGGAGGAGGATTTATAACGTTTCCAGAGGAATTGTCTACGGATTCTTTCGGGTGACCGTACTTTAAACAATAAGCTGAATGAAAAGCGTTGTTCTATCCCGCTTTGTAGGGTTACAACGAGAGAAAGGTTGGGAGTGCTAGGACATACATAACGGATGAAGGATTGCGAAATATGGTCCTTGTTAGCCAACCTTCTAGGGCCAAATGAAACTCAGGTCTTCCCTGAATGGAGTGGGAAGTGGTCGAAAGAAAGAATTTGAAGGAAACTAGAAACTTCTTGGGAGGGTGTAAAGAGGGAAGATTTGAATTTAAAACGGGCTAAATTACAAAACTCAGAAGAAACCATTTTCCAATCTCCTATTGAGAATGTCATCCAAAATTGATAATGATTCTCCATTCTATAAAAAATGCAAGGAATTATATCAAATAAACAAAATGCATAAACAGAAAAAAAATTTATGTCACATGGACAAACACGAACCGCAAGTCCATCTAATGGAAATAGAATTAGGGTGTGATTGGAATTAGAACCACATCACTGGAGGATCCAGGTGGAGGCCCCCCAAGATTTTTCTGGCACCCTCTTTCCCTGTTTTTTTCTTCTTTCTCACTCTTTTTAGGATAAATTTATCAATTTAGCCAATTATTGGCACCTTAGTCACATTAGACCCCTAGGATTTTGCTCATTGGCGGCCTTGTCACATTGCCTCCCCCCCCAAGATTTTTCTCTATATCTGGCCCTGACGGCATAGCCTGTTTCATTTTCCATCTGATTTCTGTTACATAAAGCACCGTTTTTCAAGCTCAATTTCCATTTATTTCAATAAATAAGCAATAGACTGCCGGATCTCAGCAGGAATCTAGTTCCAAGTCCGCCACACAGTCACGGACAGACCAAAATCTGACTAAACCCAGGGAGTAGCCAGAATCATCACGTCCTTCCAGTTATTAACGGTGTATGGATTTAAATAGCGACGAAGACCACACTGCCTTTCCATCACAAACACCAAAAACAAGAAGAACAATAAGGAATATTTTGAAAATATTCATTCCAATTTGTTTCCCACATCTTGAAAAATTCCCTATTGTTCTTCTTGTTTTTGGTGTTTGTGTACGGATTTACTTCCCTTACTAGTTTAAGTAGTTCCGAAAAACAACATGGGAACTCTCCGAGGAAGTATTGATATGCCGGCGAAGATGGGGATATAATATAAATATCCTTCATCCGTAGAGATCAACAGGAGTGTGTGTAGTTTCTAAAAATAGAGTAGGCTAGAATAGCATAGATAACTTCGAAGACCACACTGTCTTTCCATGACGAAAGTAAAACAGTTCAAAATATGGATGAAACCTTTTAATTGACAGTGAATAGATATATCCCGTTAAATAATTTTTATATCTATTCACTGTCAATTAAAAGGTTTCATCCCTATTTTGAACTGTTTTACTTTCGGCTAGAATAGCGTATGTAAACAGACCTTGAAATAGCTATTCCATCGTTGAATCTTAAATTAGCTCTTGGTCTTCAAGTTTCTACTTGTCTTCTTCTACTTGTCGTCTTTGAATCCATCAAGGAAGTCAAGGAATTGACAAGTTTGCTAATTATCCCATTAAAAAAATTGTGCCATTGCCCACTGTGCAATGAAAACTAAGTTTTCATCTTTTCCATTTTAAGTGTCAGGTTAAATTTAAAATTTTTTTGATAAAATCAAAAAATTACGCTATTGCCCATTAAAAAAGATGCTCCATTGCCAAAAGCGCATAAACTGACTTTTCACCTTCTTCATTTTAACTATCAGGTTAAATTTGTTGACGAAAACAATTTCTAATATGATAATGAATTTTGGAAAGTTCTTGCTTTCGAAATCTCAGCACCCTTACATTCTAACGTATCAACCTCATTCTACCTCTACCATCAAGAACGAGAAAGCAAGATAAGTTAGTTCCTGTTAAAGCAAGAACAAACCGATATGGTAATACTTTCGTCCCGGGTTTCGTCAAAATACAATAAGAGTTAATGTTTATAGTTTGATATATATTTACAAGTGTAGTTTGATTTTGAATATGTTGTAAAGAAACGCAAATCAATGATAGCTGTCAAGTTTTTGCTATTAAACATGTCTATTACTACTACTACTACTAAATCATTCCTAGTCTTTTCTTTGTTTTTACTATCTAAGTTTAACCGCAGTCAAAGGTACAAACGCATAACATACTATATAACACAAAAATATAACAAAAATCAAAGTCATAAAGTGTAATGACCACATTCATACAACGAATAATAATCACTTTTATTAAGTAATACAAAAGAGAAAGAGTAAAAGAAAGTAATAAAAAAAGAGACTAGAGTGACACAACAAAGAGCAAAAAAAAATTACAGTTATTCATAAATAAATAATTATGTACATATAAAGCTGCATTAGTGTGTATTCTATCAAATGGTAGAATAATCTAGAAATATTTAGGGAATATTTAGTGATAATATTGAAATGTCCGACGTTATTACAGTATTACAAATTCACACGCCATTTAGGATTTACCAATTCTACGAAAACGGAGCATTGATAATATGGAGCCTTGACCTAAGTGCCAAACTGGGGCAAAATTTGGATGAGCAATTAACTTCCAGAAAAATCTTTTCTGGCATTTAAGAAAAAGTAGTAGAGACAGTTAAATAAAACCTACCGCAGGTAGCTCAAATATCAGTTCCAGAACATCTCTGGAAGTTTGATTTCCAAGCTGAACTGCAGATCCTGAGAATAATACGGAAATTTTGTCTGAAAAGCGATTGTTTACCTTAATACACGATGTATAACAGGGAGATTTGATCTTATGGGTACGGCAAGAAGGTATAGCCCATACCTCAAGCAAAATGGAATAATTAAAAAAAAATTGAAAACAAAAGAGTTTTTCCTTGAAAATGCACATAGAAGTATTTGTTTCATAGTTGAATACGCCTCTTTCAGAAAACTTGTGGTACTTAATTTCCCTCTAAGTAAAATCTCATCTCCAACCATGTCTGATACTCAACGAATGAAATTAGTCCGTCATGTAAGATAATATTTATAAAGACATAAATACTAACAATTCATATGAACGAGTTTTCTGCAATATTTAGGCAAAGAGACATATAATTTTTTTTCTTTTTATTCTTTTTACTATATCTATCTCTCTTTTTCTCTATTTATTTTTTCTATATTATGGGAGAGAAGATGTCAGTTGACCTTTTGGCTGCAAATACATACCGCACCTCAGTTAAATATTAGAATTTTTTTAATACGACGCATTTAAAAGTACGCGAAATCAGTCACGCAAGTTGGAATTCATTTCAGGAGAGGGATTTTATCCAGAGGTTGCAGAATTGGATTCGAAAAATTTGAATTAAGGGTAAGAAGTCGTTGGGATCATTAAATCTCAATTTTTTAAGAACTGAGAGAAGCCACTGCCTAAAGTACCTAAAGTGCTACACAAATATGTTTGGCATAAAGTATAAAGCTGTTAAAATGATGGTGCCGAAAGGTACGTATTTAACACTTAAAGTATCTCAATTAGTATCATGAAAGCAACAAAAGTATACTATTAGAATCTAAAGTATCTTAAAAGTATTTCAATGAGTAACATTAGAGTATATCTCAATTTCCAAATGACTAAGAGAAACGGCGCATTTGACTCCCTTTATAAGAAACTTTGCTTCTAAGATTCGACAGGACCATTTTTGATTTGCAGAGGTGAGTAAAGGCCAAAATATTGTACATTATAAGCATATTATAAAAAATACATACCCGTATATATTTTATAAGAAAAATGTTTTAAGAAAAACTCAAAACAAGAAAACAAGCTGGTACGATGTAATGGGTTGAATACCACAATGAAGCTACATTTTCCATGTACACCTTAAGGTTAAACTTTTTTTTCATAGATATATTCCATATGTCTCATATAATACCTTCGTAAAACTTCAAAATACTGTTACTGTCTTCCAATAGAACTATGGAAATGTCAAATACGCCCTTCGGTAGTTTTTAACTACCAAACCAACTACCCTTTCTATAGGTTTTCTTCTTCTTTCTGTTATATAGATTATAAGTTTTAATGCTCCTTTATAGACTTAATCTTCAAGCTAAGACCGAGTAATAAAATTACACATAACAAAATACTTTTCAGGGGAGTTGCAAGATTTTGCTGCGAAGGAGGGGGGGCATAAAAGGCCAAACTGCCATAAAATGGTAATGTTCACAAATCCAGATATAAGCTTTGTACTTTGGGGTAGATTTACAGTATAGCTCATGTTCTTTCGCCATATTCTTTTCATATCGGGAAACATTTTTACAAAAAAAAACTTTAAGAAATGCATCAAAATTTGCTTATTTTTTTTTTTATGTTTTTATTGAGTCGGAAAAATATTTTGGGGAAGGGAGGGTGGTTAAACCCCCTATCCCCTGGATACGGCCTTGAAAGTGAGCCTTTCCATTGGTTATCTTCCTCTTTTTTACGTAGCTTACACGTTTTAATGTAACTTGACAAAATTAAAGATCAAGATTAGACAAAAAGTCCCTGGAAATTAAGAAGACGACTCCATTTAAATATAAAATTACAATCTGGTTGTAAGTATTGCTTTCAATTCTGATAATCTTAAATTGATTTTTTTTTACTTCAAGTTTATGGGATTTATTGGGTTAAACTCTTGTAAAAGGCTTTCCTCACTTCGCAATTTCGACTTTGAAAACTTTGGAAAGTTTCTGAAGTTTTGAATGGAAACTTCAGTGGATTAGGAATCAAAAATTTCACTTGAAAACCATACAAATCCCAAACGGTTCAAATTCTGTCACGTGGGAGAAATAGTCAGAAGCTCTTTTGTAGCCTAGTTGACAGAAGTCTAATGAAAAAAATCTTGAACTTCCTTAGGTTAGCAGCATCTTAGACAATGCTTTGGACTATTGTAAGCAACGCTTGTAAAGGATTCTCACGTAGACTAGAGTCTACGCGGACTCGAGTTTAGCCTTATCATTTTTTTTTATCATTGTTGTTAGTGTTTTATTAGTTTATCTTTCGTTTTATGTTGATGTCTAGTTTCTGTTTCTATTCTTTTCCAATTACTTCACCCACGAGTGTAAATTATTATTATTATTATAATGAATAGCTTTTCGAGCCAAATCACTTTCTCATCGCAAGTACACTTCAGCCAACAGACAAAATTAGTCTAATGGCAATACTGATATATATATATATATATATATATATATATATATATATATATATATATATATATATATATATATATATATATATATATATCTCTAATAATTTTTGTTCTCTAATAATTTTTCTAGTTAATATTCATTATTAGAGTATTGACAATACCAAACAAAGTACAACAAAACATAACCTTAATACTAATGCCAGCTTTCAGTACTTCAACAGGACTTTTGTAGGGGGAAAGGAGGTGTATATTGTGCATTCTTCAGAGAAGGGGTTGAAACCACCCTAAATGTGAGAATAGACGAAATTTTCAGAAAAATTTTTGGGCTTCAAATTGATTTTGCACACAAAGAGGACCCTTTATGTGCAGGGATGGATTAAACAAACGGTCTAAGAGACACTTGGAATTTTGTATATATTTGATATTTTGATAATTTGATATTTTATATATTTGAGATTTTGATATATTTGATTTTTTGATATTTATATATTTGGATATTTTGATAATTTGACATTTTGTATATTTGATATATTTGATTTTTTGATATTTAAATATTTTGGTTTTTTGATAATTTGATATTTTATATATTTGATATTTTGGCATATTTGATTTTTTGATATTTATATATTTTGATATTTTGATTTTAATATATTTGATATTTTGACAATATATTTGATAATTTTGGATATATATGATATTAAAACCAGAAAAGGTTATAGTGACGGGAATTTGTCCTAGGATAATTAGATATCAGTGGGGAAAAACACAAGATGACTGAAAAATTAGCCCAGTGGTCAGAGGTGTCAATTGGGTGGGGGACACACTAGATTTTGTAAAATACGTTTTTTAAGGGTAGTTTCATTGTAAAATGGTGTTTTAATTGGAAAAACTGAAAAACAACCAAAAAACCCTCGTAGATTGGGGAAAATACATTTAGACCCTTCCCCTAAATTTTTGTGAATTAGCAGAGAAACGAAGGATAGGACGTAGGTAATTTTGATAAATATCACATTGCCTTTCCATGACGATAAATAACATTTCGAATATCTACTACATGTACAGTGATAGAAATATCCAGTTTTTTTTCACTGTCTAATAAAAGGATTTATTCCTCTTCGAACTGCTATTTATCCGTGGAGAATAGGAGAAATCTCTTGCAAGATTATTTCTAATAACTCCCTGGAAAGTCAGGGTTTGTGTTTCCAACCCTCCGCCCATTCCTGAGAAAAGTCTTTGAAACAAATATCCTGGATGTTACAATTTACACGTTAATTTCAAGATACTATAACTCTGAGAAGTTATTCAACGATAGATCAGAGTGACTTTTAGACTTAATGGAATGATTGAAAAGCCTGGAAAAAAAATCTTTCCCACAATTAAGGTCAATAATATTTTTCATTTAGATGAGCCTAAGATAAAAGAAATAAATAAATAAGAATATAAGAAATAAAGAGAGAATAAGAGAGAGATAATCTCTACCTATATATATGGTAAGTGTCCGAAAGTTCCGTCCAAATGATAATTTTTATCTGAAAGCAGTCGTGTTCTATATAACAAGTACCTGAAGCCAAGCAAGTATTTATCAACAGTCCATAGTTTTAATTAAAATTGTGGCGAAATCTGTCAATAGTTTTGGTGAGTCTATTATTTTTCTCACGGATTGGGGTTAGAACTTTCAGTTGTTTTTCTTTTTTTGGAGGAGGGAAATTAAGGGAACATTGCGTTTGGACTTGGGGAAAAGGGCAAAAATACTCCCCCCCCCTCTACAAGCCATAAAAGAGTATGTGTTACATTTTTTTTCTTTCGTTTTATTTCCGTTTTCTTTCCTTTTTACGAGCGTTTCCGCTAATATAATTTTCTTCGGGTGATCGTTTGGGGCGTAATATTAGCTTAAACCTCGATTTCAAAACAGGACAACTCGAAAACGGAGAAATGATTAGAAAATGTGATCAAAATAGATCGCCTTCGGTTCTGCCCCAGTCACCTAACTAGAATTCCTGGCTCTCAACCCTCCTCAAGCCCAAAGAACAGACGAATTAGAAAACATTAAACACAGACGGGCTCATGGAACCTTCCTCTGCCGAGATTCAACATTGCGAACTTGACGAAAAGGCTATTCAAAATTGAAATGTGACTTTGGAATATTCAAGGAATCACTAATAACGCAAATCACCTTTCATATTTCTATGAAGGAATTGGCCATGCCTATACATAGTAGAGAAGGAAATTACCCCCCCCCCTCCTACCCGAGAAATTAATTGTCTGGGGGTTCCTCTCCTGAAAATAGTGGCACACAGAATGTATTTGACTGTGATTTTACCCCCCCCCCCCTCCTTCAAAAATTCTGGAGCCCAATAGAACAGCTATTTACTTAAAAGAAATCTTTCAGGGAAATCTTTATAGATTATATTTGCTTAACGCGCACAGAGTAAAACTTAATGACAAGCTATAACTATAATTCACGAATTTGAGGTTTTCTACCCTTTTTAGACTATGTTAGAGCCTATTTAATGGTTTAGCTTATTAAAATTAGTTTATTAATTTTATTAAAATATTAATTGTTATATTATCAAAATTATTAATTAATAATTATTAATAGCTTATGAATTATTATTAAAATTAGTATAAAAGAAATTAGTGATTGTGTACATAGGATAGACAAAAACATAGCTGTATGCACTCTTTTGAGTGGATCGAAGTTCTTCCCCCCCCTCCTCCAAAGGAAAAAATTGTGAAAGTTGCAATTCAATTCCAGTGAAACAAAACAAGGTTGTGAGACAAACTAATATAACTAATTGTAAAATTCATCGTAATTTTAATAAGCCTACTGGTAGTATAATGAGAAATAGATACTCGGCATAAGGTTTCTGAGGTATTACCTCACACAACTGTTCTCAGAGCTGAAGATTACTGATTAGATGGAAGTTATCGACATCAACGATAATATAGATAGATGCTCTGACTGATGAGACTGAAAACTGGTTTAAAATAAAAAAAAATACGAAGAAATATCACCAAATAACACATATTTCCAGAGAAGTAATTATAATAATCATCACTTATTATTGTTCTTAGGATTCTTTAAAGGCTTCTTGAATTCTTACTGACTGCTCCTCCAAACTCTGTTTCAATTCTTCAAGTGTTGTAAGCAGCTGTTGTCTTCTAAGCGCCAACATCTGTAAAAAGAGGAAAATTTGAAAATAACTCAATTTTTTTTTCGAGCTCAAAAAGCATTCAAGAGTATCGTTTTAGGGGAACACTTATGTAACTTCAGATCGTAAGCTCAGTTATTACTAACACTAACAACTCGCTGTAACACCGAGCCGCTTGAGGCTAGCACGCCTACGTGCTCCTCCTTTATCCCAATATATTTAGAATCTTCCTCTTTACACCCTTCAAAGAAGTCGAAGCTTCCTTTAAATCCTCCCTTACGACCTTCTCCCGCCCTATCTGAGGACGAGCTGCTTATTTTACTTTGGTAAAATTGTTTCTTGAATTTGAATAGTGGTGCTGGCAATATGGTACAGTATTCATGTTAAAACAGCAATGCACAGAAAAGGGAATAATGGAACAATGTAAAAATGGAATAATATTAAAAATGTAAAAAATGTAATAATGTAAAAATAGGGAACAAAAAAGGAGAAATGATAAGAAACCTTGCAGTGTTCATGAATAAGAAATCTGGACTATAATTGGGATCTGAACAATTTAAAGAGACTAGTGGGAATTATTGTCTAAACGTCTGATTCTGAAAGTGGGGCACATGTCCCACCAGTGGGGTATGTCAATATTTTGGTGGGTCATGTGCAGAACTTGCACCTGTTGGCTGACCATGCTCAAGAGCCTTAATGTTAAAAAAAAATTATTTGATTGAAGTCATATTCATAGGCATTGAATGAGCAAAAAGCAAAAACTCATTGATTCTCTTACAATGACGTCACACATTATACAAAGGTGTTATATACAGACAAAAAGTTATTATAGGTAGTATTTATGTTAAACAGCAATTAGTATAAAATATGTCTAGCAGGCGACTCAAAAAAAGATACCAAGTTAATGGCGATTTAAGCTTCCTTAACGCGAACAGGCTTAAAAATTTGAGCAACAAAATTTAAATATCTCGAGGGGAGCATTAGGGTTTCAGAAATTTCTAGGTGGTGCATGGCTCAGAATTGGTGAGGAGCCACTGATCTAGACTAATAAGATTTAATGATAATTCTATATGATTTAGCGATTGATGAGATTTATAGAAAATTCATGCTTAGACAAGTTTTATAGTACTTTAATAACTCTTCTTTCCAACTCAATGGCTCTAGAGTTTGAGCAGTCACTCTTAAGGAATTGGGACATAAAGGTCAATCTTTAGCGCAAAGAGTGAAGGCGTTGAGAAGAGGTCAGCCTTGTATTATAGGGAATATCCCAACTCAATGACTCACGTGCTTGAGCAGTCGCTCTTAAGAAATTTGAACAAAAAGGTCAAACTTTAGAGCAGAGTGGAGACATTGAGGGGAGGACAGCCTTGTGTTATAGGGAATATTCCAACTCAATGGCTCTAGTGCTTGAGCAGTCACTCTTAAGGAATTGGGACAAAAAGGTCAAGCTTTAGCGCAAAGATTGGAGATGTTGAGGAGAGGACGGCCTTGTCTTATAGGGAATAATCCAACTCAATGACTCTAGTGCTTGAGCAGTCGCACTTAAGGAATTGGGACAAAAAGGTCAAACTTTAGCGCAAAGAGTGGAGACGTTGAGGAGAGGACAGACTTGTCTTATAGGGAATATTCCAACTCAATGGCTCTAGTGCTTGAGCAGTCGCTCTTAAGGAATTGAGACAAAAAGGTCAAACTTTAGCGCAAAGAGCGGAGGCGTTAGGAAGGGGACAGCCTTGTCTTTTAGGGAATATTCCAACTCAATGGCTCTAGTGCTTGAGCAGTCGCTCTTAGGGAATTGGGACAAAAAGGTCAAACTTGAGCGCAAAGAGTGGATGCGTTGAGGGGAGGACAGCCTTGTCTTATAGGGAATATTCCGACTCAATGGCTCTAGTGTTTGAGCAGTCACTCTTTAAAAGGTCAAACTTGAGCGCAAACAGCGGAGGCGTTGAGAAGGGGACAGCCTTGTCTTATAGGGAATAATCCAATCCAATGGCACAAGTGTTTGAGCAGTCGCTCTTAAGGAATTGGGAAAAAAAGGTCCAACTTGTGCGCAAAGAGTGGAGGCGTTGAGAAGAGGACAGCCTTGTCTTATAGGGAATATTCCAACTCAATGGCTCTAGTGCTTGAACAGTCGCTCTTAAGGAATTGGGACAAAAAGGTCTAACTTGAGCGCAAAGAGTGGATGCGTTGAGGGGAGGACAGCCTTGTCTTATAGGGAATATTCCGACTCAATGGCTCTAGTGTTTGAGCAGTCACTCTTTAAAAGGTCAAACTTGAGCGCAAACAGCGGAGGCGTTGAGAAGGGGACAGCCTTGTCTTATAGGGAATAATCCAATCCAATGGCACAAGTGTTTGAGCAGTCGCTCTTAAGGAATTGGGAAAAAAAGGTCCAACTTGTGCGCAAAGAGTGGAGGCGTTGAGAAGAGGACAGCCTTGTCTTATAGGGAATATTCCAACTCAATGGCTCTAGTGCTTGAACAGTCGCTCTTAAGGAATTGGGACAAAAAGGTCTAACTTGAGCGCAAAGAGTGGAGGCGTTGAGAAGAGGACAGCCTTGTCTTATGGGAATTATTTACTGTTCTTTTTAAATTTTAATGACGCTCATTACTTTCATTTACAGATAACTTTTTTAAAAGAGAATACTTGTTTTTTTATTCTTAGAGTGAAGGATATATATTTAATTGAAACAAAAGTCATTACTAAACAAAGAGCCAATGGCCCTAACGGCCTGCACAGCCATCTCTTCTTAAAGTTAGGTCTCTACAATGCTTCTTATCTTTTTTGTCACTGAATTTTATAGTAGTCAGTCAACAGATTATCGACGCGTCTTGACAACAAATATTCTAAAAAGCAGAAATTAATCAACAACTTGATTTATGCAAGAAAATTGACCACAGATTACAAAGATAAACAACAATGCACACTAGATATCCTGGTGTTTGGAGTATCCCACAACTAAATAATGAGAGGCTTATCTGTGATTTTTTACCCAAAGAATGTGCCATAGAGCAGATAACTGTAAAAAATATTCATTGCCTTACCAGTCCCAACCAACTCCTATAATGAAAGCAGTCTGCACAGCACAGTCCCTATTATTTTTCAGCTGATGAATTGAGAATAAAGAAAAGACCAAGAGAAAACTTGTTTTTTTATTCTTATGGTGAAGGATATATATTTAATTGAAACAAAAATCATTACTAAACAAAGAGCCAATGGCCCTAACGGCCTGCACAGCCATCTCTTCTTAAAGTTAGGTCTCTACAATGCTTCTTATCTTTTTTGTCACTGAATTTTATAATAGTCAGTCAACAGATTAACGACGCGTCTTGACAACAAAAATTCTAAAAAGCAGAAATTAATCAACAACTTGATTTATGCAACAAAATTGACCACAGATTACAAAGATAAACAACAATACACACTAGATATCCTGGTGTTTGAAGTACCCACCAACTAAATAATGAGAGGCTTATCTGTGATTTCTTACCCAAAAATGTGCCATACAGCAGATAACTGTAAAAAATATTTATTGCCTTACCAGTCCCAGCCAACTCCTATAATGAAAGCAATCTGCACAGCACAGTCCCTATTATTTTTCAGCTGATGAATTGAGAATAAAGAAACTCATTCTAAGAAAACTGTATGAACAAAAAGCATCAGATTCTAAATCTGACTCTTCAACAGCTTGGATTGAATCCTGGACCCCTTACTGCCAAGCACTGTGCCACCAAACCATCGTGCCACCACAGGCGTACCACTGAACACTCTCAAGTCTATATCCTTGGTATTCAAACTGTTTAATATCACATTTCAGAAATTACTGATTCAAATATCAGCAGGAAGCAAGAAAAGTCGAATTTTCTATTATTCTCTTTGATTGATAGCACCATCTATTATAGTTTTCTTTCATAGGAAAGACATCCAGTGGGTAATACAATCTTCAATATGTTTATCGAAAATATAATATTTTGAAACGAGTAAATGCATCATAATCCTGTCACCGAAGGCTTTTAAACGCCGTCCAGATCCGCAAGAAGCTATTCAAAAATTCTCATGTTTTGTTTTCAAGATGGGTCTGGTACGTACAAATGTATATTTCCTACCATGAACTGCAAACATAAAATTGAGGGAGTAAAGAGAAGAGAATAAGAGGAGGAGAGCGAAAAAGGGTCGTAAAGAAACAGTGGTATCTGATGCTTAAAAGAGGTATAGATTCAGCCAATAGCGGTCGCGGAGGTTTTTTCAAAGGGTGAGCCAGAAAATTTTTCTGAGGGTGGGGGGCTACAATTTGGTAAAATGTATTGGCACTTATCTATTACAGCAACCCCACTCAAGTATTACGCTGCGTAAAACTCAAGAACAAACCAGTTTCATATGTATGTGTTTAGAGAGAATTAGCTTACGCACAGTAGAAAACAAGTGACGGGTGACAGAATACATTAGACTTAAATGCTTTAGGCTACATATTGGTACATTAGGGGGGGGTAGAGTATTTGGACAGCGTGGAGTTAAAAAATAATTCTTACTTCATGATATGCAGAAATATTGTAGCTGACACACTTTGCATGCAGACCTTACCCCTTGCGCTATGCTTTACCCCAACCCTAATGTGCAAATATATAACCCATTAAAGAATTACATTTTCATCTTTTTTTGGCATATTTCATTGGGATTAACCTAACTTCACTTCTTGAGTGTGGTCGCTATTACAGATAAGTGCCAATATATTTTTGCCCGAAAAGCTGGCACTTTTTCCGAATTTTGTAATTTTTGGATATTTTGTTTTTTGGGGGGAGATGACCCTCTCTGCTCCCCCCTAAAGGTGCCTTTGCATACAGCAGTTTTGATTTAAAAATAATAATACGAAACAAAAAAGTACAGATATCAAAAAGGCACAATTAAGCAACTGTCGTAAAATTACCCCTATTACCCCTCAATTTTCCCTACAGTATTACCACACTTCCTTCATTAAGCGCACAATAAATAAGTGAAGGAGTAAAGAGGAGAAGAAAAAAAAGAAGAACGTTTCCTTTTCTGTCTGGATTCTCACTAAGCGTTAGTTTATCCGAAGCATCAGTTAACCTGGTTTAAAAAAGGGGGAGCTATTTTATCTCCAGAAATAAGGAATAATGTGATGATGTCACGAAAATAAGACAATGAAATTAAAGCACACAAAAATAGATCACTGGAATTCAAGGAAACATTTTAGGAGGGCTGAGTTACTAGTCTCTCCAGAAACTACTGTTCCACGTCTGTCTAGATTTGCCATTAGTTACCCCAAAGCATTAGTTAACTTGGTTACACAAAAAGGGAAGCTATTTTCTCACAAGAAATAAGGAATAATTTAATAGACTTTCAGAAATACGTCATAAAAATAAGACAATAAAATTAAAGCACATAAATATAGACCATTGGAATTGAAGAAAATGTTTTAAGAAGACAGAGTTACTAGTCTCTCCAGAAACCATGTTTCCTTGTCTGTCTGAATTTGTCACTAAGCATTAGTTAACCCAAAGAATTAGTTAACCTGGTTACAAAAAAGGGGGGGTCTATTTTTCTCTACAGAAATAAGGAATAATATAATTGGCTTTCAGAAATACCTCACAAAAATAAGATAATGAAATTAAAGCACACAATAATAGACGATTGGAATCGAAGGAAATGTTTTAAGAGGACAGAGTTACTAGTCTCTCCAGAAAATATGTTTCCTCGTCTGTCGGGATTTGTCACTAGGCATTAGTTAACCCGAAGCATTAGTTAACCAGGTTTCAAAAAGGGGGGCTATTTTTCTCTTCAGAATGGGAATAATGTAATTGGCTTTCAGAAATACGGCACAAAAACGAACAATGACAATGAAATTAAGGCACACTTTTACGACGAACTGCAATATTTTCTTGGGTCTGTCTTGCCCTTGTCCGATTTTTAATCAAAGGATTGTGCTTTATCCGATGCTATGTATGTACCCCAGACATACGAGCAAATAGGACGAATCAAGCCCGTTACGCCAGTGATCCTTGTAAAGTAGTCAAGAATGGGGGACCCTTGCAATAAGAAACCGGAATTTTAAAAACAGAATTTTGAAAACAATGTACGCATAAAAAAAAAAATCTAAGATCATCAATAGAATAAGGAGCTCCGAAAGTAGAAACCCAAGTCCTCCTAATAGTCTCAGTAATTGCCAACTGTAAATTATATGTTTCGTCATCTTTTTTTCCGTGAAACGAAAAAAAACATCATTAAATATACAAGATTTATGGCTAAATCACTGCTTAAAAAATTAACTCTTGATTTAATACGAAACTTAATTGCGAAACAAGATAAAAATGTCAAATATCAAACATCTAAAGACTAGAAAAAAGTTCGACAGACAGGTCTAACAGTTTACGACTTCTCTTAATCTCTTAATTAGTTTAGGAGCTGAAATAAAAATTAAGGATAATTTTCCCAAGCTCGGGAAATTGCTAATTTTGCAGGTGTTAATTATAAGTAAATCCTTTTGACTGAAAGTTAATGACGACAATTATATATAGAGAAGTTAAGACATAATAAAAAAAATTAAGTAGTAGACATAGATATCGGGTTTTTTCTCATAGGTTTACCCTTTTGTTTAATACAAAAGAGAGTATAGGAAAACATATAAGAATAGAAAATGGCAGTAATGGATCCAAATGGTCAAAAAGTAATTATTTATTAATAATAATGAATGTATTATGTTATGAATTTTGTTTTTTGACGATCTCCTCCCCTAACTCTCCTCTAGAAATCTTCTAATTCCCTTTGAATACCCTTTGAAGATACCCTTTGAAGATACCCTTAATACCCTTAATATCATTAATACCCTTTATACATTTATAGGTATAAAGAAGATACCCTTAATACCCTTTGAAGATACCCTTTCCTTTGAGCATTTATTTTTCCCGGTAGCCAGGAAATTCTCAACGTTTGAATCTTTATAGACGAAAACCATTGTAAAAATTAATCAATTAGTATAACTTATGTATTTTCACTGTCAATTTGAAAACAATGACAAAAATATGGTACTTCGCTAAAAACTTCATAATTTAAAATAATCCAAATCTTAGAAAATTGTAGTTTTCAGGTATGAATAGACTTAATGGTTCTACTGGGCAAAAAATGTTCTGATTTTATTGGTACATTGTTTTGGTACCTTTGGTACTTTATGGTACTGATTTTGAAATTCAAAAAGTTATATACTGTAACAGTTCTATACTTTAGTTATATATAAAGGTATATACTGATTATCGGTATTAAACAGTACCGTTTGGTGCTTTAACGACTGGAAGAAAGTTTGACGGAGGAATATAGCAATTTACGGCTTCTTCTAATTAGTTTGTGGGAGTTGAAATAAAAAATTGAGGATATGTCTCCAAGCCCGAGAAATCACTAATTTACCCCTTCATGAGAGTAAGTTATTATGTTTGAATTACATGATAATCAAACCCTTTTCAAGTTATATCCTAAGTGCGGAAAATTATTAAAGACAATTGAATCCAGAGAAAATATGACGTTAAACAAGAGATAAAAGCTCATATGGCGCTTGTGACGAGGCCGGAAGAGCCAAGAGCCAAGAGCTCATATGGTATGAGCTCTAGCAAAATTCTAAGAATCAATAGATTGATTTAAAAGGAAAATCAGAGGCTTAATGCCGGTCGAGATTTAAAATAAGAGCTCTGAGTAACGATGTCCTTCTAAATATCAAAATTCATTAAGATCCGATCACCCACTCGTAACTTAAAAATACCTCATTTTTTCTAATTTTTTCTAATTTTTCCTATCCCTTCAGCCCCCCAGATGGTCGAATCGGGAAAATGACTTTATCAAGTCAATTTGTGCAGCTCTCTGACACGCCTACCAATTTCCATCTTCCTAACACATCCAGAAGAACCAAACTCACCAAAGCACTGAACCCCACCCCCTAACTCCCCCAAAGAGAATGAATCCAGTACGGTTACGTCAATCACGTATCTACGACATTTCCTTATCCTACCGACCAAGCTTCATCCCGATTCCTTCACTCTAAGCGTTTTCCAAGATTTCCGATTTTCCCCTCCAACTCCCTCAATGTCAACAGATCTGGTCGGGATTTGAAATAAGAGCTCTGAGTGATGAGTTCCTTCTAAATATCAAATTCCATTAAGATTCGGTCACCCGTTCTTAGGTTAAAAATACCTAGAATTTTCTAAAATTTCCAAATTAACACTCCCAAGCCCTCCAAAGAGAACGGATCCGTTCCAATTATGTCAATCACGTATCTAGAGCTTGTGCTTATTCTTCCCATCAAGTTTCATCCCGATCTCTCCACTCTAAGCGTTTTCCAAGAATTCCGGTTTCCCCCTCCAACTTCCCCCAGTGTTACAGAATCTGACTGGAATTTAAAATAAGAGCTCTAAGGCACAATATCCTTCAAAACATCAAATTTCATTAAGGTATGATCACCCGTTCGTAAGTTACAAATACCTCATTTTTCTAATTTTTCCGAATTATTCCCCCCCCCCAACTCCACCAAAGAGAGCAGATCCAGCCTGTTTATGTCAGTTACGCATCTTTGACTTGTTTTTATTCTTCCCACCCAGTTTCATCCTGATCTCTCCACTTTAAGTATTTTCCGAGATTTCCGCCCCCCCCCAAAGACCCCCCTCCAATGACGCTGGATGCGGTCGGGATTTAAAATAAGAGGTCTGAGTTACGAGATCCTTCTAAATTTTAAGTTCCATGAAGATCCGATCACTACTTCCTAAGTTAGAAATATGTCATTTTTTCTTATTTTTCAGAATTAACCCTCCCCCCGACTCCCCCAAACAGAACAGATCCGTTTCGGTTATGTCAATCACGTATCTAGGACTTCTGCTTATTTTCCCCACCAAGTTTCATCCCGATCCCTCCACTCTAAGCGTTTTCCAAGATTTTAGGTTTCCCCCTCCAACTCCCCCCAATGTAATCGGATCTGGTCGGGATTTAAAATAAGAGCTCTGAGACACGATATCCTTCCAAACATTAAATTTCATTAAAACCGCGTAACCCCCCGTTCGTACGTTAAAAATACTTAACCGTCCCCCCACTCCCCCCAGATGGTCAAATCAGAAAAATGACTATTTCCAATTTGATCTGGTTCGGTCCCTGATACGCCGGCCAAATTTCATCGTCCTAGCTTACCTGGAAGTGCCTAAAGTAGCAAAAACGGGACAGACCGACAGAATCTCCGATCGCTATATGTCACTTGGTTAATACTAAGTGCCATAAAAACGGCCCAATTAAGATAGTTGTAGTATTGTTTTCTTATACCTTTACCCTTATATTAATTAGATATATAATATTATAATAATTAATATAATATTATAGCATTAATGTTATATATATATATATATATATATATATATATATATATATATATATATATATTTATATATATATTATATATATATATATATATATATATATATATATATATATATATATATATTTATATATATATATATATATATATATATATATATATATATATATATATATATATATATATATATATATATATATATATATATATATATATATATATCTTATTAATAAGATCTGATTAATCTGATTAATATAATATTCATAAGATTTATGTATTTGCTGTTGTTGAAATTTCATTTTCCATGAATAGAAAACAAATTTTTGTAAGAATTAAATAAAAAAAACAAGTTTTTTTAACTGAAAGTAAGGAGCGACATTAAAACTTAAAATGAACAGAAATTATTTTGGATATGAAAGGGGCTGGTCTGTCCTCAACGCCCCGCTCTTTACGCTAAAGTTTGACTCTTTCTCTCAACTCTACTTTTAAAAAAGTAAAAAATTTTAGCGTAAAGAGCTAACTTTACGGGGTAACTTTTGGGGGTGTTTCCCCCTATTTTCTAAAATAAGGCAAATTTTCTTAGGCTCATAACTTTTGATGGGTAAGACTAAACTTGATTAAACTTATATATTTAAAATCAGCATTAAAATGCGATTCTTTTGATGTAGCTATTGCTAGCAAAATCCGTTTTTTAGAGTTTTGGTTACTTTTGAGCCGGGTCGCTCCTTACTACAGTTCGCTGTCACGAACTGTTTGAAATTTCTTTGAATTTATTTCCATTAATTCTCCTACATTACAAAATTGCTATTCAAATTTCAATTATCGTTGGGAATAGCAAAACCAAGTTTATTTTCAATTCGTTTTTTTTATCTTGAGTTTGTCAGGGGAGAAGGGGCGTATCACCTGCTTAATCATGATAAATAATTTAGAAATTTCTAATAAAAAATTTCAATTTGGGGTTTATCAATAGGGTGGAAAGTCATAAATGATAAAAATAAAATGCAAGAAAGATTCCTCGGCAGGTTTGTGACCACGTGCCACATATCATAAACAGTGATTTAAAAAGTATTATGCACTAGTGCCATCAATGAAAAAGTGAAATGATGTCCCTGCTAACGACATGCTGCTGGAAGTTATAGTAATCGCATGGTAATCGATAATAGTTATAGTAATAGTTATAGTATAGTTATAGTTATAGTAATAGTATAGTTATAGTAATCGTATGGTAACGATATAGTAAACGATTGGAAGATCGTTTAATATATTGACACTAATTCACCATAAGGTTAGTGATGGAATTGTATTGAACTAAAAATGAATACACCGTTTATCAAGCTGTTCATGGTATTCAACACTAGGTAAAAACCATATCAATACATGCTGAAACTCTGAAGAACGAAATTTCAATAAAAAATTAATATATATATATATATATATATATATATATATATAATATATAATATATATAACCTGTTGTAGCACAGTGGATTGATGTTCTTCCTTGGGAATATGGGGCTCAGGGTTCGATCCCCGCTGCAGCAAGGTTGGGTGACAAGCTTGTTACTTGTCCCTGTAAAAAACACCCAGCAACTGAAACGTCGATTCGACGCCCTATGCGCCAGCAATGGCTCTGGAGGATCTTTATCCTTTATATATATATATATATATATATATATATATATATATATATATATATATATATATATATATATATATATATATATATATATATATTATATATATATATATATATATATATATATAAATATATATATATATATATATATTATATATATATATATATATATATATATATATATATATTTATATATATATATATATATATATATATATATATATATATATATATATATATATTATAATATATATATATATATATATATATATAAACTTATATATATATATATATATATATTAAACTTGTGTATTATCCCGAACACACTCTAGAAGTTTGCTTTGTTTGATCGGGGCAAAACCCGTTTTTCTCTCGTATTCGGTTATAATTAGCTTACTCTTTCGTTAAATAAACTACGATGCAGGTTTTTTTTTAAATTAAATATTTGATATTTATAGGTGGTTAGGTATTTAATATAATTCGTTCTGGGCAGCCTACTTTCCATAATTCTTTGTTGTAATTTCCCTCATTCTGTAACTAAACTGTTGTATTTCCATTATATTTAAGTATATTTTGTTACGATTTATCTAACTTCAATTCTTGAGTATGCTCGGGATAATATATATATATATATATATATATATATATAATATATAAATATATATATATATATATATATATATATATATATATATATATATATATATATATATATATATATATATATATATATATATATATATATATTATATATATATATATATATATATATATATATATATATATATATATATATATATATATATATACCACTGCCTATGGTAGCTTAGCATGGTAGCTAAACACTCTTTCGAAAAACCCCTAATACTACCAGTAGCTATAAAAAAACAACAAATAAAAGTATAAACTACCACCGTCTGTGGTAGTTCAGCTAAACACTCTTTCGAAAAGCCCCCAATACTACCATAGCTATTAACCCCCCCTCCCAAAAAAAAAAAATAAAACCCAATAAATAAGAGTATATGCTACCACCGCCTGTGGTAGCTTAGCATGGTAGATAAACACTCTTTCGAAAAAACCCCTAATTCTTCCATAGCTATCAACCAAAAAAATTATTAAAAATAAAACCCAGTAAATAAGAATAAATAAGCTACCACTGCCCGTTCTTTGCGCTAAAGTTTCGGTTTATCATAAATCTTTATCATGTTTTTAATAAAGTATAAGTGAAACGTTAGCTAATTTTAGATAATTTTGAGCTTTAACGTCACTCTTTCATTTATTTTCTTTTTTTTACATAAATATTGCTAGCTTAACTTTTTTCTAACTTGATAAGGGTTTTAATCACCTTAAAAAAATATATCAACTACGAGAAGCAAATGTTTGCTTGGCTAAACACTTTTTCATAAAATAGGAGATGAAAAAAAAAGAAACAAGGCTCAACTTCACTCAATATTGTTGTGAGGCTTCAAAAAATCACTAAAAAAAGCTGTTCCAATCACATTTCTTCCAATACCATCCTGTAAAAAAAGAAGCTTTATCCAAATAAAGTTTAGCAGCTGATGCTTAAACATTATCTATAAAAAACATTAAATACCCACGGTCTTGGAAATCCTAAAAATAATAATCTTGGAACAGTAACATAAATAATAATAATAATAACAAAATAATAAAACGAAGATCTTAAAACCAAATAATATAATCATTCAGCTGATTATCTTATTAGTGAGTATTTTCCTAACAGGGGCGAATCTCCAGCACTTTTATTGGAGGGGGGCAAGAGGGGTCCGTATTCGGATAGTCAAGGGGCATGGACTATATAATATTTTTTATCCACTTTATTGGGGGGTAACTGCCCCATCTCCCCCTAGATGAAGCCCCTGTTCCTACATCAACTACACTGTAGCGAAAGTTTTGCCAGCCCATTTGCAAGCATAGCTGCCAAGCCAGGCTAGTTTATACCAATCAAGCTATTAAAATTCGAGCTTAAGAAATTTAAAAAAAATTAGGCCAGTAAGGAGAAAAAAAAGGATATTTTAGCCTAAAAAAAGCTAGTGGTTTTCGCCGTTTGAGCCAATAGAATCCAATAATAGCTTACAACAGTGTTTCATAGATAGTAAAAAGAATATGGCTAGACTTCAATGCGGAAGTTCCCGAGTTTAAAAATATAAATTATAACGATAAAAATTTCAACAGAAAAACACTTAAGAATTTTGCACTTAACTTATTCATATGCTCTCAAACCTTACATAAATGTTGCATGTGCAGCCAATTTTATTCAGATTCTAAGATTTGAAATTTCCAAAAATGAAGGGAGTCTGTTCATGTTTTACAGATAAATAAAACAAAAAGAAAAAAGTATAGTAATCTTGTGCGGTAAACCTACTGACTCTGATTGTAAAAAGGATAAATACTCAGTTACTGGCCGTATGTCATGAGATTGTCAGTGATGTCAGTGATTGGATGTGAGTGAATTACCTTGTGACTTACTTTGGATGTGTAGTGGCTTACCAATTACGAGCATCTATAAAGTACGATTATTAATATGACAAAAAGCTTGAATAGTTAGTAATTCCCATGATAAGAATTATTTTGTTAATAAAAATAATATTTTAATGTTTCGAGGGGGCTCTGAAATATTCTGACAATGTTCGGCACCCATGGTGAACCTCGCATCCGAAGTAGGTCTTTCTAACAAAACAAAACTTCGAAAAACTAGCAGACTCATTTTGAGAGCTGCTGTGGTTAGCTTCAGTCAGTTACACAGCGGATTGGCAACCCTGAGGGCCTATTTTCGCGCTGACCAAAGATTCAGTCAAAAACAGTCTGGTAAAACACTGGTCAAAAATACTGGTCAAGAATGAAATGACTTCTGGTTCACAAGCTTGAAGCGGAGAGCAAACCAATTTTTCAATCTCTGGATTTGAAAGTTCTCCGAAAAAGCAGCGGTGCCAACATCTTTAGAAACCTTATTTTCGCTTTCGTGTAAACTTTTAAAAGGTTCAGGTGCGTGTTTTTGCGTCAAAACACCGAAATCTGAAAGAGCTTAAGACTAGTTGATTCATTAGCTAAATTTATCGCAGAATACTTGTATTCGTTAGTTTGGCTATTAAAACTCAAATATTAAACTTGTTTTTTTCAGAGATTTTTTTTTTGCTTACGTAGATGAATATGATACTGACCAAAACAAAGAAAAGTGCCACGAATTGTTCCAGATTTCCCAGAACCACTTGTCCGACTAAAGCTAAAACCAGCGCGGCGGTTACCACGACAACGATGGTTAACGAGGAACAAGAAGCGCAGAAACAATGGTTCTACACGACCAAAAAGGATTGGTTACAAATTCGAATCCAGGATTTTTGTTCGGGTTGTGTATTTTTCTCGGGGGGGGGGGGGGTAAAAAAAACTAGAAAAAAACACACCAAAAAATGTGTTTTATGCCTTTTTTTACGTTTTCACGCGTCGAACAAACATTAAAATGGGAGTCAAACCCCCTAACCCCCTGGATACAGCCTAGCTTGGTTAGCCCAAAAACTGCCCTAATTGAAGTGCACTACTATGGTTGGGTCCTATTTTCATCAAACAGTTCGTGGTAACGAACTGTAGTAAGGAGCGACCCGGCTTAACAGTAAACAAAACTCTAAAAAACGGAATTCTCAAAAGAATCAGATTTTTATGTTGATTTTAAAAATGTAAGTTTTATCAAATTTAATCTTAACTATCAAAATTTACAAGCCTGAGATAATTTGCCTTATTTTGGAAAATAGGGGAAAACACCCCTTAAAAGTCATAGAATCTTTTATAGTAACTTGAATAGTCTTTGTGATGGCAAGCATTAATCTAGAATCCATGAAATTTCAAATCCAGAACATAGCCCAAAGATTATAAATGAAAGATCGATAAACAATCGAAATAAATATTGACTTTGTAGACTAAATAGGGTCATATCCAGGATTCTCGTCAAGCCGGGGGGAGAACAAAAAGATTTTTATAAGCCCCAACAAATTTATTTGTATCTGGTTTTGCTACTTTTGTGCGAGTCGGACAAAATGTATGAGGGAAAGGCTTCAAATTGGGTAACCCCTCAGAATCCCTGAGACTAAATGTTTTTCTCTTTCCTTCCAATCTTCTTTTTTAAATGAATTGCCTGGATTTTAGACCCTTCTAACCCAGCACTTTAGATAAGATTCATTTCCATAAATAATTTTTTCACAAGCTCTGACAGCCTTAATTCCAATTTACGGAGTTCCAATTATCCTTATTTCCAATTATACGGAGTAACTTCTGTTCGTTTTAAGTTTTAATGTCGCTCCTTACTTTCATTTAAAAAACTTGTTTTTTTTTTATTTAATTTCTGAACGTTTTTGAATCAATGCATGTTTTGATTTTGGCTCTCCGCAGAGGAATAATTAAAACGAAATTTGTATATTTATTTTTTTTTTGGCTAAATGGCTTTCTCATAATTTTGATCGAATGATTTTGAGAAAAAAGAGCGGGGAGGAAGCCTAGTTGCCCTCCGATTTTCGGTTAATTAAAAAGGCAACTAGAACTTTTAATTTTTTACGAATCTTTTTATAAGTAAAAGATATACGTAACTTATAAATTAGCTTACGTAAAGAACTTTTGTATTCTCATGTTTGTATTACATATATGAGGGGGTTCGCCCCCTCGTCAGTACCTTGCTCTTTACACTAAAGCTTAAATTTTGTCCCAATTCATTAAGAACGACCCCTGAATCACAAAAGCCGCAGAATAAATAGTTGAAATTACTAAAAATACTTTAGCGTAAAGAGCGAGGTATTAGGAGGAGGTGAGCCCCTCATATGGGTAATAATTTCTGTTCGTTTTAAGTTTTAATGCTGCTTACTTCCAGCTGGAAAAAAAACTTTTTCATATTTATTTTTCATTGTTTTTTTTTAAGTAATGCTAGTAAATCCGGCGCTCCCTTCATGGAAATTTTCTTCCCCCATGACAAATTCCTCGATGGAAAGTTCCCCCAGCATATCCCCCTCTTCTCAACCCCTGCCTCCAACCAAAAAATACTCCTGAAAACGCCTGTACACTTCCCAATAACAATTACTATATGTAAGCACTGGTCAAAGTTTTGAACTTGTAACCCCTTCCACGGGGACTGTGGGGGAGTAAGACGTCCCCAAAGACATAGTTATAAGGTTTTTCGACTACGCTGAATAAAATGGCTATCTCTGAATTTTGATTCGTTGACTTTGGGAAAATAATTAGCGTGGGAGGGGGCCTAGGTGCCCTCCAATTTTTTGATCACTTAAAAAGGTCACTAGAACTTTTCATTTCCGTTAGAATGAGCCCTCTCGCAACATTCTAAGACAACTGGGTCGATATGATCACCCCTGGGAAAAAAAAAACAAAAACAAACAAACAAATAAACACGCATCCGTGATCTGCCTTCTGGCAAAAAATTAAAAATTCCACATTTTTGTAGATAGGAGCTTGAAACTTCTACAGTAGGGTTCTCTGATACGCTGAATCTGATGGTGTGATTTTCGTTAAGATTCTATGACTTTTAGGGGCTGTTTCTCCCTATTTTCTAAAATAACACAAATTTTCTCAGGCTCGTAACTTTTGATGGGTAAGACTAAACTTGATGAAACTTATATATTTAAAATCAGCATTAAAATGCGATTCTTTCGATGTAGCTATTGGTACCAATATTCCATTTTTTAGAGTTTTGGTTACTATTGAGCCGGGTCGCTCCTTACTACAGTTCGTTACCACGAACTGTTTGATGTGGCAAGCCAGTGCTTCTGCAAGCAAAAGTTTTATTACTTACATGTATTTATTACTTATTTATTACTTAGTTATTGTTTTATTACTTATTTCATCCGTTTTTAACTTTTTCATAGAAAAATTCTTGGAATTCTTATGGTTAGTGTGCCTTTGTCATAAATTCTAAAAATTAATAGATCAGCGATTTATTATTTCCGTATTTTATTTAGTATGTATTTTTACTTATTTATTACCTATTTTATCCATTCTTTTAAATTTTTTTTCATAGAGAAAATTCTGGGAATAGACACGTTTAGTATATATTCTTCATGAAGATTTTTGTCAATATGGGCTAGACAACACAGTCGTTGTTATTGTTCCTTACTTTTTGGCCTAGTACAATTTTGCGATGATAAAAATTGCTAACTTTCCAATTGATTTTTCTTATGCATGAAAAAATCATTATATAAGTTTTTTTAGGCAGCCTTCTTAGGCATCCCGCGATCCTTATCAGATTGCTACTATTTCTACCACTATTCACCTGGGATTTGAAGAAATTCCAAGAAATAACACTTGTGTTTTACTCGGCCTTTATTTTTATTAAATAAAAAAAGAAGTTTTTTAACAAAAAGTAAGGAGCAACAATAAAACTAAAAACAAATAGAAATTATTACGTATATGAGGGGTTGCCCTTCTTCAACACTTCGCTCTATACGATCAATTTTTTAGTACTTTCGAAAAAAGCTTCTTATTCTTCTAATTATACGAACATAGTGTTTCAAGCTTCTTTATTAAAGAAATGGGACCGAGTTCAAATTTTAGCGTAAAGAGCGAGATGTTGAGGAAGAGTAACCCCCCATATACTTAATAATATCCCTTCGTTTTAAGTTTTAATGTTGCTCCTTACTTTCAGTTGAAAAAAACTTGTTTTTTTCTATAGTTAATTTCTGATTGTTAAAAAAATGCCAAGAAATCTGGCGAAACCTCCACAGAAAAATTCCTCCTCCCCACGGATTTATTCTCTAGACAATTCAATCCAGGTGAAAGTTTACCCTCGAAAATAACCTTTAACATCTCAAAGCGTAAAATCGAGTCGGCAAAAAGAAAGCAAGACAGAAGACGAATTTTGTAATGGAATTCTTGCAAATTCCTCCAGTATAAAACTTCCCCTGAAAAATTCACTCCCTGGAAACTTCCCTTCCCATAGACTATCCCCGTGGAAAATCCTACTAGCAGAAAATTCCCCATCCCACCCGATAAATGTATTCATACTTCTTATTAAAAATACTATAAGTAAACAATGTGCAAGTTTTGTAACTTAAAGAACTTTCCTCAGGGGTTGTGCGGGATCATCCAAAAGGCAAAGCTATTCTGTCTTTCAACTATGCTGAAAAAAATGACTATCTCATTTTGATCGGACAATTTAGGATAAACAAGAGCTATGAGCTCATATGCCACTCGTGACGAGGTCGGAAGAGCCATTTTAAGGATAAATTAGATTGCTTTAAAAGGAAAATCAGAGGCTTAATGCCGGTCGGGATTAAAAATAAGAGCTCTGAGTCACGAAGTCCTTCTAAATGTTAAATTTCATTAAGATCCGGTCACCCACTCGTAAGTTAATAATACCTCAATTTTTCTATTTTTTACAAATTAACAACCCGCAGCTCCCCCAAAGAAAACAGATCCGTTCCAAATATGTCAATCACGTATCTATAAATTGTGCTTATTCTTCCCATCAAGTTTCATCCCGATCTCTCCACTCTAAGCGTTTTCCAAGACTTCCGGTTTCCAAGATTTCCAGTTCCCCCTACAACTCCCCCCAATGTCACTGGATCTGGTCGGGATTTAAAATGAGATTTCTAAAGCACGAGTTCCTTCTAAACATGAAATTTCATTAAGATCTGATCATCCGTTGGTAAGTTACAAATACCTCATTTTTTCTAAATTTTCCGAATTACCCCCCCCCCCCCAACTCCACCAAAGAGACGGGATACGTTCCGTTATGTCAGTCACTTATCTTGAGCTTGTGATTATTCTTTCCACCAAGTTTCATCCTCATCTCTCCGCTTTAAGCGTTTTCCAAGATTTCCGGTCCCCCCAATGACACTGGATCCGATTGGGATTTGAAATAAGAGATCCGAGTTACGAGGTCCTTCTAAATATGAAATTTCATAAAGATCTGATCATTTCTTCGTAAGTTAAAAATACCTCATTTTTTTAATGTTTTAGAATTAGCTCTTAACCCCCCCCCCCTCCCGACTCCCCCAAAGAGAGCGAATCCGTTCCGGTTATGTCAATCACGTATCTAGGACTTGTACTTATTTTTCCCACCAAGTTTCATTCCGATCCCTCCACTCTAAGCGTTTTCCAAAATTTTAGGTTTCCCCTCAAACTCCCCCCAACGTCACCGGATCCGGTTGGGATTTAAAATAAGAGCTCTAAGACACGATTTCCTTCCAAACATCAAATTTCATTAAGATCCGATTACTTTTTTGCAAGTTACAAATACCTCATTTTTCTAATTTTTCAGAATTAACCCTCCCCCAAAGCTCCCCCAAGGAGATAGGATTCGTTCCAGTTATGTCAATGACGTATCTAGCACTTGTGATTATTTTTCCCACCAAGTTTCATACCGATCCCTCGGCTCTAAGCGTTTTCCAAGGTTTTAGGCTCCCCCCAATGTCACCGGATGCGGTCGGGATTTAAAATAAGAGCTCTGAGACACATCCTTCGAAACATCAAATTTCAATAAGATCCGATCACTCCTTCATAAGTTAAAAATGCCTCATTTTTTTCTAATTTTCCAGAATTAACCCTCCCCCCAACTCCCCCAAAGATGTTGGATCCTTCTGTTATGTCAATCACGTATCTATGACTTGTGCTTATTTTTCTCACCAAGTTTCATCCCGATTCCTCCACTCCAAGCGTTTCCGAAGATTTTAGGTTTTCCCATCCCAACTCCCCCCAATGTCACCTGATCCAGTCGGGATTTAAAATAAGAGCTCTGAGACACGATATGCTTCTCAACATCAAATTTCATCAAGATCCGATCACCCGTTCGTAAGTTAAAAATACCTCTTTTTTCTAATTTTTCCGATTTAACCGTCCCCCCACTCTCCCCCTCAGATGGTCAAATTGGGGAAACCACAATTTCTAATTTAATCTGGTCTGGTTCCTGATACGGCTGCCAAATTTTATCGTCCTAGCTTACCTGGAAGTGCCTAAAGTAGCAAAACCGGGACAGACAGACCGACAGAATTTGCGATCGCTATATGTCACTTGGTTAATACCAAGTGCCATAAAAACGGGGGGCTAGCTACACCCCCAATTTGTTGGTCACTTTAAAAGGGCACCAGAACTTTTGATTTCCGACTGGGTCGATAGATAACCCCTGGGAAAAAAAAACAAATAAACACGCAACCGTGATCTTTTTTCTGGAAAAAACAAATACAAAATTCTGCATTTTTGCAGATAGGAGCTTGAAACCTCTACAGTTGGTTCTCTGATACGCAGAATCTCATGGTATGATTTTCATTAATATTCTGTGACCTTTATGGGATATTTCCCCTTTTTTTGGAAAATAAGACAAATGTTCTAAGGCTCGTAACTTTTAAAGGGTAAGACGAAACTTAATGAAATTTATATATTTGAAATCAGCATAAAAGGCAAATTCTTTTGATAGATCAATTTGTGTCAAAATTCGTTTTTTAGTTTCAGTTTATATATGATCATGCATATATAAGAATGTTAAGGATCCTAGATATATGTACATGTATGACTGCAATGAAAAAAAACGAGAGTGCAGATTGGGGGATGGGGCATAGGGAGGGCAAATGCCTCCTCTCTAAGATGTTGAAAAACCAGAAATTTAAAACATGTAATTTAGGTTACTAATACTTCTTGCTACCATGTTCAGGTGGCATAAAATTACAAATGCAAATTGAAGCTTTTCCGAAAAAAAAAAAATGAGCGCTTACTCAATTGCACAGTTGATGCCAACTGAGTTAATAAAAGCTCAGAGCCCATATCGACTATGACCTCACCTTACTCCAGGGCGTCTGACACTTGACTTCCTCTTCAACGAGTATAATCAATCAAACTTATTGTTAACCAATTCTGTAGCCATGATTATTTACAAAATCGTGCAATAGAATATATTATCTATTCAATTCAAAGTCTTGAGTGTCAAATTTTGAATTCATCATGCGAGGCATCGATGACTTATTGAATGCTATTGATAGAAACAGACCCTAATATACCAACCAGATCCACCCAAAAGTCAGTGGTGTAATTTCGTCAAAATCCTGGCGGGGGGGGGGGCAAATTTGGAGTAATCTTCCCAAATCGTGTGAATATGACAGTGAAAACTGAAAAATGAGCCATATAGTAATAAAAAAGGTGAAGATATACTAAAGAAAACTGACCTGTTTTTGTGGATGCTTGAATTATGCAGGCTTATGTTTGTTCTTACAAGATTTTCGAATTTAGTCTTTCGAGTTAAGTACCCGCAATCTCAAATAATCTCCCGATTCGAAAGAAGAATAGAGAGCGTCAATAAAATTATTTTATACATCAAGAAATTTGATGAAGATTTCCAGTAAGAACAAAAACATTGGAAAAGGAAATGCGTAAAATTTTATACATAAATTTGAGTACAGCGTAAACGTCCATAGTTTGACTGCCGGCCCCGTCTCTAGACGAATGAGACTTCTGAATTTTTATTTTGCATTTTCTTGCTTTGCCAGTCATCAGCCAATTTCAAATTGCTTATTTTTTATTTATTTTTTAGGAGGTATCACGAACTTGAATGGCAAGAGATTTGCCATACACAAAATTTTGTTCAAACACTGACTTAGAAATATTTTGCCAGCAATTGAGCATACATATGGGCTATATAACCCACATTAGGGGGGAAGGGGGGGGGCTAAAGTTTTTGGACAGCGTGGAGTTAGAAAACAATTCATACTACATAATATGGAGAATAATTGAAATAAATACATTAGGGATGCAGACCCGCTATGTTTTACCCCCACACCCCTAATGTGCAAATATATAGCCCAAATTCGTTTGTAAAGTATTAGATGTTGATCTTACTTTGGTATATTTCATTAGGATTGAGTGTCAGAGAAACATATTAGAAGAAATTAGGTAGGGCATATATCATTCGAGTACCTTTAGAAAAATTAGGAATTTGAAAAAATTAGATTTTGAAGAATTAGAAAAAATGAGGACTTCAACTTCTAAGGAAATATATTTTCAGTTACACATATATTACAGTTGAACAGTTTTTCTTAGAAGCAAGTGCCAATTAAAAAAAAAAAAAAACTTGAGAGTTAAATCAGCAAAAAATTAGCTAAAACAAATGGGGCCAAACAGCTTAAGAACCTGTATTTTCCTTTGAAGGTGTATTTGTCTTTAGAAGTCAACAAATTGTTAAGTTTTGAATTTTCAAGGGACGCAAACGTCCATAAAATGTTCCAAACGTTCCAAAATTCAATTAGTTAGTTTTACTTATTTATTTCAGTAAATTAGTTTTACATATTCATTTTCGCGGTTCAACGTGGCAACACTGACGAAATTTGATGCTTCGCTAAAGCTTAATTTTTTTTTAGCACAACCAAGACAAAAACCTCTTTCAAATCTAAACAAATTGCAAAATTATGTTCTAAAAACAGGAGAATTTCGATACAATGGGACTAATAAGAAGTGTTTATGTTCTAGATCACGGAAAAACAAGTTTCTATACCCCCTCCCAAAAATTGGCCGTATTTAAGGGTATTCATAGTTAAAAGGAACTAGAGCCAATCAGTTTTTTTTTAGTTGTTAACTATACAAACATTTGAGTGAAATCAGGCTACGTTATTCCAAAATAACATGCCAAAAGACGCATTGATTCGATGTGCAAGCTAGAATCGTATGGATACAACCTATAAAAGAAGATAAAAAGAGATTTACGATCCCCAATCGTTGTTTTTTCTTATTAGAAAAAGATAGAAAAATAGGCGAGCAATACTAAGCAAGTTTCATTAATTGCCGATATATTTCGCAATCGGAGACGAAATTGAGTCCAAAAGTGTGCCAAAAAGAGGCCTTTCTGATTGACGATCCGCATTCTCAAATTGAGGATTTCACCGGTAATTCAATTTATATGCATGGCTAGGCCGTATTCAGGGGGGGGGGGGGTTCGGGTTTGACCCCCTTCTGAAATTTTTGTCTGACTCATAAAAAATAACAAACATGCATTTAAACGAATTGTTGATACATTTTGCAGTTTTTTCTGTACCCCCCCCCAAAAGAAAGAAAAATAAATCCTGGATATTCACGGTCTGATTTTGATTTCTATTCCAAAATGTGACAATCAGAACCTCGCTTGGACTCAAAAGTCCTACCATCCAATTGCAATCATAGATTTTGGATTGTCTTGGATGGATTGTTAAAAGCTTACAACAAAGCTTATAACTTATGCTGCTCTAGAAGATGGAAGTTTTCTTGGTACTTATATAATTGTGCCTAACATAGGTATGTAGACCCGCTATACTTTACCTCCAACCCCATAATGTGTAAATATATAGCCCAAATTTGTTTCTAAATTATAATATTTGTATCTTACTTCGGTATATTTCATTAGGATTGAGCGTCAAAGAAACACATTATGTCAGAGAATAGGAAAGTTTCTTTCCTTTTTCGAATTTTGCCTTAATTATTTGCTGTCATCTTCTTCAATGAGCTCAAGAAATATCTGTTTTTTGTGAAGGAGGGGGGAAGTTGAGAAGAATCTTAAAAACAGGAAATAGTACCAACATATTTTCTGAATTGCCAAATAAAAATGGGCAATAAATTTCTACCTTTTAAACTGCTCAAATGAGAATAAATATTGGTAAATTTGGAGCAGTTTAAATTACTGACCTAGGAATAAAATTACACCACTCAAAACCTGTTTTATACTTTTTCTGAATATAATAATTGCTTTAATCACAAATTCAATTTTAAGCTTATTATGGACCCTCAAAGATGATACCTTTTCTCTTATTTTTAACTATATAAACTACTACTACTACTACTACTACTACTGCTAACAACTCACCGCAGTTCGAAGCCGCCTAAGGCCAACACAGCAACGCATGCTCCTCCTCCATCCCAACATATTCAAAGCTCTTTAACCCTCCCAAGAAGTTCACATTTTCTTTAAATCTTTCTTTATGACATCTTCCCACCCCAGACGAGGATGACCTGCTTTTCGTTTAGCCCTAGACGGTTGGCCAAAAATGACATTCTTCAGCAATCTGTCAACCTTCATCCGCAGAACGTGCTCTAACCATCTCAGCCTAATAAAAGTGTTAGAAACAACAAACTTAAATCATCAAATGGAGAATATTGTATCTAATACATTCCAACGCAGCTTCACTATACTTTACACACACACCCCTCTCAAGTGCAATTGCAAATATATAGCCCGAAATATATATTTACCATGCGTTTTCTGGTTCTCGATTTCGTCAAAGTCAGATTCAATTTACGTAAAGCCTAAACCGGTTTAAACAAGAGTGACCCTAAACAAAGGTATATAAGCCGTACCTAGAATAAGACAAAAAGGTATTAACTTTAGGGTCTGTAAAGGGCTTAAATTGAATTTGTACAATTGTTATATCCAGAAAGAGCAGAAAAAAGGAATTGAATTGTGAGTTCCTCTTATTCCTAGGTCAGTAATTGAAACTACTCTAAATTTACCTAAATACAATCAAAATCAAATACCGATCGTGTAGATTAGAACTACCAAACATATTTATTGTATTCCCATAAAAAAAACAAAGTTTACAAACAAAGATGAGACCTTCACTATTTCGCATAAGATCAACAATTGGTAACTAATTATAAACAAAACCACAAGAAGATGCTTGTTCTATAATGTCATCTACCCAGAATAAAATAATTTTAAATAAAGTCATGGCATATACTTTGTAGAAGCTATTATAGACTTAAAAAATGCTAAAAGGCATGCACAGGCGAACTCTCCCCCTATAACTACTTCAAACGGTTTAAAAAAAATAGCCTAAGATATCCTCTTCTGTGTTTTGTTTTGATTCCCACCAAGACCATGTCCAGAGGGGGACTAGAGGGTTTAAGCCCCCCTGCCCCCGAATTCTTCCTGACTCATAAAACGTAATAAAAATGCGTATAAACAAATTTTTCGATGCGTTTTTAGAGCTTTTTGCCCCCCCCCATCCTCTGAACAAAAATCCTGGAAACGGTCTTGATGGTATTACGGTTTGATCTTTTCAACCTATTAAAGCTGGAACTGCTAGTATTTCCTCACTTGAATTTGGTGTATTTATGTTCACTTCCTATCCGCTTCAGAGTATTTACAGAAACTAATCATTATGCTTTATCTAGTATCAATACATTCTCGGAGTCCATTTCTTTGGTTGTCAATCATCGCAGAATCAAACTGTGGGAAAACAAGGAAGGAAGAAAAACAAACATGAGGAATGGGATGCGACAAGTGATTGTTTTGAAAAAATTCAATGAGACCAGGGAAAGAAAACAAAATATAGTCAATTTGTACATAGGAGAGCTAGCAAGAATCCTTCCCCCCCCCCAAAAAAAAAGGAAATTTTTGTTTCATAACGAAAGTAAATTCCGTGAAAATGTCAATTTTTTGTCTAAATTTCATTTAAAAACAATATGCCCACTCCCTAGGGATACAATGTACTTATTTCTACCCATTCAAGATCTTAGATAGGAAGGGGGCAACCCACTTTACATAGGTAATAATTTACGCATACTTAATTTACGAGGTTACTTGGATTTTGTCTTTGCATATGCTTGAAAAGTAATGAGATAAGCTTAAAAATCCCACAAAAATAAACCAATGCAATTTAAGAACCCTTTTTAAAAACCGACTATATAAGACTTGTAGGACTATAGGATAATAATCTCTCTTTTTTTTCTTTGACCTAGCCCCAACTGTTTTTGTATACTAAGCTCAAGTAAGATAAACAACTCTTCAATTTCATTGACTTAAGCTTTCAAATAAATTCGAGACTCCGGACTTTTTCATTTAATGGCTTTCCCGTCTCTTTCCAGTTCAAAGCTCAGATAAGTCTCTTCCTGTTCAATTTACGAACTTCGAATCGATCACAAAACGTCAAAAACATGTTCTTTGGGCATGTAGCTAAGATGTAACAAAATAGATGATTAAAAAAATAGGGCAAAGCTTAGTAATAGCTGATCAAAGTAAATTATCGAAAGGTTTCTTTTTAGCTTAATAACAGTCTATTTTACAAAATGTATGAAATTAATGAGGATTTTTTGAAGGCTGTGAGTAACATGGAGCTTAATACAGCATTGGTACTTGTCAGTTATCCCAACCACAATCAGGCTCTTTATCTGAGTAAAACCGGTTTCTCTCCCACCCTAAGCGAGAATCATACCCCTATACCACAAGCCATACTTAAAAAGAACAATCATTTGTTTTATCGGCAAATAAAATTCTTCTCAACTATGTTGTTCACTCGCTCCCCCCCCCATATGGTTGAATCGGGGAAGGAACTATTTCTAATTTAATCTAGTCTGGTCCCTGATACGCCTGCCAACTTTCATCGTCCTAGCTTATCTGGTAGTGCCCGAACTAGCAAATCCCCCCAACTCTCCAAAGAGAGCAGATCCAGTCTGGTTATGTCAATAACGTATCTAGGACATGTGCTTATCCTTCCCATCAAGTTTCATCCCGATCTCTATACTTTAATCGTTTTCCTAGATTTCCGGGTTCTCGCTCCAACTCACCCCAATTTCGCCAGATCTAGTCGGGATTTAAAATAAGAGCTCTGAAACACCAGGTCCTTCTAAATATTAAATTTCATTTAGATTTAATCACCCGTTAGTAAGTTAAAAATATATCATTTTTTCTAATGTTTCAGAATCACCCCCCCCCCTCCAACTCCCCCAAAGAGAGCCTGCGTTCTATATTCGGAAATAGTTAGCGTAGTTTCAGTGAAATAAACTACTGTGCAGGTATATTTTAATCAAATATTTGATATATAGAGTTGGTTGAGTTATGTTAGGTATTTAACATAATGTATTCTGGTCATCCTGCTTTCCATTATTCTCTGTTGTAGTTTCTATAATTTTGATACTAAAGTATTGTATTTTCATCATATTTTGGTATATTTTAGTATAATTAACCTAACTTCACTTCTCGAGTGTCGTTGGGATAACTGACAAGCACCACAACATTTTATATATAAAAATGAATAAACCACAAAATTAAAATTTTAAATACAAAAATATAAAAACCAATAGGAATTGTTCAAGACCTCCTTGTTAAAATGGCAATGAACTAAAAACCACGAGAAAATATAAAAAAATTGGAAACGGCCTTAGCTTCACTATCATATAAAGACTCAGCCAAGACTTACAAAAAAAGGTTTTGCCACACAGTACTACTGAAAAAGTGTCAGTGGTATGTCACTGACAAATGCCATACAATTTCATTAAAAATTTGAACAATTCCTTATTGTAATTAAATAAAAAAAAGTTTTTTTTTTAAACTGAAAGTAAGGAGCGACATTAAAACTTAAAACGAACAGAAATTACTTCGTATATGAAAGTGGCTGCTTCCTCATCAGCTTCCCGCTCTTTACGCTAAAGTTTGACTCTTTCTCGCAACTCTTCTTTTTAAAACAGTAAAAAACTTTAGCGTAAAGAGCGGGGCGTTGATGAGGAAGCAGCCCCTTTTATATACGAAGTAATTTCTGTTCGTTTTAAGTTTTAATGTGACTCTTTACTTTCAGTTAAAAAAACTTGTTTTTTTTATTTAATTTCGGAACGTTTTTGAATCAATGCATATTTTGATTTTGGCTCTCCGCAGAGGAATAATTAAAACCAAATTTGCATATTTATTTTTTTGGGCTAAATGGCTTTCTCATAGTTTTGATCGAATGATTTTGAGAAAAAAAGAGCGGGGAAGTAGGCATAGTTGCCCTCCAATTTTTTGGTTACTTAAAAAGACAATTAGAACTTTCAATTTTTTATCAATGTTTTTATTAGTAAGATATACACGTAACTTATAAATTAGCTTACGTAACGAACTTTTGTATTCTCGTGTTTTTATTACATATATGAGGGGGTTCACCCCCTCGTCAGTACCTCGCTCTTTACATTAAAGCTTAAATTTTGTCCCAATTCATTAAGAATGACCCCTGAATCACAAAAGCCGTAGAATAAATAGTTGAAATTACTAAAAATACTTTAGCGTAAATAGCGAGGTATTAGGAGGAGGTGAGCCCCTCATATGCGTAATAATTTCTGTTCGTTTTAAGTTTTAATGCTGCTCCTTACTCCCAGTTGAAATAACTTTTTCATATTTATTTTTTCATTGTTTTTTTAATAATGCTAGAAAATCTTGCGCTCCCTTCATGGAAATTTTCTTCCCCCATGACAAATTCCTCGATGTAAAGTTCCCCCACCATATCCCTCTCTTCTCAGCCCCACCCCAACCAAAAAATCCACCTAGAATCGTCTGTACACTTCCCAATAACCATTACTATATGTAAGCACTTGTCAAAGTTTGTAACTTGCAGCCCCTCCCCCGGGGACTGTGGGGGAGTAAGTCGTCCCCAAAGACATAGTTACAAGGTTTTTTGGCTACGCTGAATAAAATGGCTATCTCAGAATTTGATCCGTTGATTTTTGAAAAATAATTAGCGTAGGAGGGGGCCTAGGTGCCCTCCAATTTTTTGGTCACTTAAAAAGGGCACAAGAAATTTTTGAGCCCTCTCGCAACATTCTAGGACCACTGGGTCTATACGATCACCCCTGGGAAAAAAAAAACAACAAAAAACAAACAAACAAACACGCATCCGTGATCTGCCTTCTGGCAAAAAATACAAAATTCCACATTTTTGTAGATAAAAGCTTAAAACTTCTACAGTAGGGTTCTCTGACACGCAAAATTTGATGGTGTAATTTTCGTTAAGATTCTATGACTTTTAGGGGGTATTTCTCCCTAATTTCAAAAATAAGGCAAATTTTCTCAGGCTCGTGACTTTTGATCGATAAAACTAAACTTGATGAAACTTATATATTTAAAATCAGCATCAAAATGCGATTCTTTTGATGTAACTGTTGATATAAAAACTTAATTTTTAGACTTTTGGTTACTATTAAGCCGAGTCGCACCTTGCTACAGTTCGTTACCACGAACTGTTTGATTCGTTACCACGAACTGTTTGATATTTGCTCTTTTGGCAGCTAGTCTTGAACATCTTTCGGATACAGTTTCAATTTGATTGGCTCCTGATTTCATTTCTCTTGCATTAAAGCACTTTTTACATTTTTTTTTTTTACATTTCACATAGGAGGAAAGCTCTCAGGGGCACCAATTGTGAAACAAGGGGAAAATTGCCCTTCCTTATATTTCATACTCTACCCTAGAACTTGAAAAATACATTCTATTGAAAAACGGAACACACTACAAAATATCCCTCTATCCCCAGATTCTTCAAGGTAATATTGAATGAATATTATTGTTTCCGAAATATTCCCGAAAATTAGCGTTAATACACGAAAAATAGGGCTAATGCAATAAATACCCGTACGTTAACGCAAAACACAGGTCGTTGTTAACGTGGTGAAACACATCGTGGTGAGTAATAAAACCAACAATTTTGGCCCTGTTTGGTTTTTGGCCTGTTAGATTGTTATTTTGCGACAAAAATTGCCTGAAAACACCATCTAATCCCTTGCTTAAAATAGACAGGGAGGGATAAGAACTTCTGACAAAAGATTGCCTTCCTTATTTCCCACGACCACCTCTTCCATATGACCACCACAGGCAAAAAAAAATCTATGGCTACCGTTCTTAGGTAAAACAAAAAAACTCCACTTTTTTGGTTTAAATATAGTGTTTTCCAACTTGATTTTTTTTTACAGTTTCGGTTACTGTTAAGGAGGGTATTTCATTACCTACTGTTCATTACCAACTGATTACCGTTAATTAGATTTGACAAGGCTAAGCCGTGTATTTATTTTTCTTATAAGTAGTTGAAGATTTTCTTTATCATTCTTTCTCAGGATTAGCGCCAAGGTTGTTATTCATAGACACTCATTACTATTTTCAGAGACTCTTTTTTCTCTCCCTAGAAGGCATATATGAAAGACGAGGGAGCTTCAAGATTAAGTCTCAAAAACTCGACGTTCCAGTAATTTTGAATATATAGTATAATATTTTTTTATACTTTTTTCGGAATCCCTATTACCTCCGAATTATATTTCCTCTTACCTACCTAATCCTAGACGATTTTTTTTTACTTTTTTCTTCTTCAATATGTAGCGAGAATGCCACCAGGAATGGGCGATGGCTCTCCACCCTTGGAAGTGAGAGGAAATTTGAAAAAATGTTTCAAAAAAGTAAAGCTAGAAATATTCCCATTTGAACCCTTTGGATCTTGGCAAACAAACTAAACTCCTGGTAGTACTAGTCCCCCTGAGAAATTTTTTAAGACAGTGCTCTTGATATCCAAATAAATTCTTTAGACATTTTAGTCTTGTCGTGAGCTCCTTAGTATAAAAAGTAAAAAAGATGGTACTTTTGTATTATAGCTACCACACTCGAGATCTTGTATCGTGAACATATGACAATAACCTGTTTTCATGGTCTTTATACCAGACAACATATCGGCTCGGTACAATATTAGCTTCGGCTCGGTGGAAACTACATTGTAGCTATATTTTAATTAAATATTTAGTACGTATTTTGGTTAGGTTAGTTTAAGTTACGTACTTAATATAATGCGGTCTGGGCGGCCCCCTTTCATAATTCTTTGTTGTTGTTTTCATAATTTCGTTGATGAAGCATTATGTTTTCATCATATTTTGTTTTATTTCATTAGCATTAACCAAAGTTCACTTCTCGACAGAACTCGAGTGTGGTGGCTATAAGACACAAGTACCAAAAAAGACTTTTCGCCATACGTGGTACCCTTCCATCACGCCATGCTTCATCGGGCCATGCACAGCACACTTCTACCACTCGTAGCATTTGTCACCTGATGTACATAATTCTCTAAAAATGGACAGCCCCTCATTAGTCTATTGAACTGATTTGACTAGAATAAAATTGAAACCCCAAGTGAATACCTGATGTGACAAAAAAAGATTATAAACAATTCTAAAAATTCTAAAAGATTCTAAACAGGAAAAGATTATATGCACAATAAAGACACTAGATTTTTGCTGTCAGTTTAGCTGTCAGCTTCCTGTCACTGCAAAGGTTTTAATATATCCTTTGGAATTTAAAATTTTCATTCCCAGGCTTATTTATGTTGATGAGCTGGATTTGATGTCTTTGTGTCTCTTGCGTTTAGTGACTAGATGTAACAATATTTCTTTTTACATTTTGTGCGCCTTATGTCACACCACGTTGTGTCTCTTCGCGACAGACATGGGGAACTTCCACTATGTGTGGCACACAACACGTTTGTAAACGATTTTTGAAAGAGGACAACACTTTGTTTGTGCAGTCGTTTTTTTTTCTCGGGCCTAAGGAATTTTGACTCCGAGTGAATCCCTAATTCCTTACTCAACAGAAAAAGGTTCAAGGTTTTTTATAGGCCTGTTATGTGAACGCATATAATATACATACATGCATATATATATATATATAGTTTACGAAAATATAATCATTTTTCCATTATTGACGCTGCTGCAAACACATACTTTAAGGATTAAAACAAACATTTGTTTACCTTTATATTTTTACCGAAAATCAAGAAAAGACAGCCAAAAATTATACAAATTCTAAAAAAAAAATGTAAATTGTTTGTAAATGTAAAAAGTACAACAAAAAAAGCAAATGAACAAATAAAAGTAGTTAGGACTCGGCAGAAAAAGAACTACTGCCTTATCTGAATAACAAAAAAATTACGATTTAGAAATTTGGCCGACCTCCAAATTTTGAACACCAAACATGCTCCATAAAAATACTTCTAGGCTAATTAATATGAGTCTAGGACTGTGTGAAAATTAGCTTAAGAACTTACTTCATCCTCGAGCATCTTTCTTGTTGTTGCAAGTACATCATGTTCATCCCTCAGACACTGTACATGACTAGGCTCCATTTTTAAACTGTCTCCATACTTGATAAAAGGTGAACTAGGACAACTGAGACTAGCCTTCTTAGACACAACAGCAACATATCTACCATATTTAACTACACTAGGTTCGTGATTTTCTTCTTTAGTAACAGCTTTCTTAAATCTTTCCCCATTGGGAATATAGTTAGTGTTGATATTATCATGAGCACTTATGCCGTTTTGTAACGGGTGACTCCTATTCGAAGTGTTATCTTCAAAAGAACAAAGCTTATTTGACACATTGAAATTCACCCTTTCACTATTTCTGTTCAAACAGGGTGTATTTGGACAGCTATCTACACTAACATTTGGGCTAATAAGGGGATTATTAAATCGTCTTTTGAGGCGTGCAGGAATGTCTCTTCCACTCTCTGTGATCGACCAATAGCTAGCGGGAGGGGAGTATTTAAATTTAGGGTGATTATCAAGAGCTCCCTCTTCTTTTGGAATTTCAAGATTGACTCTTTCATCTTCAGAAGAACTACTTATTGACATTTTCTGACAAAGAAAACGTCTAGAAGGTGGTTCTGTCTTCGGCTTTCTGAGTGGAGTCTTGTGTCTTTCGTCTTGAAGGAAAGACAAAATACTTTGAGTTTCTTTAATTAACTCTTGATATCTTTTCTCAGCCTCATCTTCTTGTTTTATATATGTATAGACTTTCTGTTTACAACCCCTTTGAAGAGCTTCATCTTCAGTGGAGTCTTTCGTTTCATGAGATTCATAATCGCTTAATATATCAGTCTCTCTGTCAACACTAATAGTCGAGCATGGCGAATCTGTTAACGAGTCTGAATATTTCGGATCACACTTTGCCGACACGCCTCTTTGCACAGCTGTCCGAGTTAAATACCGATTAGTTTGAATACTCACTCGGGATTTTAACGATGAAGGAATGCTAGAATTGCCAATCCCAGAGGAATCAGTTGTATTACTTTCATATGAATTTCGGTTTGGGATTGGTACCCAAGGGTTGGTCCTTATTGCAGGTCGAGGGCGAGGTGAGCAGCTGGCGGGGCAACTGGAACTAGTTTTTGATAGATGATACGAGCCAGGTGTGGTAATTAACGGCGGAGATAAATGAACCTACGAAAATATGAACTATTACAACCGGATACAAAGTCAAAGTGCTTAGAAATAGTTTGGAAAGGATTCAGAAAATTTGGTTAGAAATGCATGCCAAGACAGTCGGGAACCAGGACAGTGCCCTGTGAGACTACTTAGTTTCATTGAATTTAATGTGTGTATACAATTTGATAGGTCTATGCCAGTGAATAAATCAATGCTACAGAAAAGCAGTTTGGCTACAAAATACAACAATTCGGAATTAAATTTTGGCACAAGATCAATTTGATTTGCCGATAAAGTTTAGATTTTAAATGTTTATGAGATAATATCAACTAGCTATTTTTGTTCAATCCATGTCTGAATCGATATTCACCTGAATACTTTTGGAAAATACTTAGACCCAAATGGTTTTATCATTGTTATGAAACTAGGAATTTTTTGGGGATAGTGTGTGAAGCTCGAAGTACATAACGAGCATCTTTGTTTTCGCTTTTTGCAAGAACACAAATGTGGAATTTTAAGGTGGGGGATATAAGGCTGGGGGAAAGTTTTAGCCAGTTCAAGACTTGTGAAACACTACCTTCTAGGTGGTTAATAATGATTCAACTAATTTATTTATTTTTTATAAGTAAAGATATGAATTTTTAGTATGTTTTAAGAATCGAAAATGTTAGCCAGTTCACAGGGGAGGATCCAGGATTTTCCTTAGCGAGGGGCGCATAGTTATTTGCTTCGATAAACTTGTGAACAAAGAAATACCAGCAATTTAAAGGGAACCCCGACAATTATGCGTCGTAGGTAGGTAGAGGAAATGGTCGTAAATTTAATCTAAAGTATGGTTAGGGTTAAAGTTCTAATAAATCTGTTGGAACTGAAATGGTTACAAAAATATTGATATAGAAAATAGTAAATTAGAAAAACTGCCCACCATAAAAAAAAGCTTTCAGAAGTAACATTGCAGTTGCATTCCCCTTCCGTGGTTAAAACAAATGGTGTGAATTTCCACTTTTTTCAATATTTCATTAGTATATGTTTGAAAATAAAATCGATATGTTTCCACTGATTCAAACTGAGAATTCAGAGACCCATCTATACCGGTTAGAACAAAAATAAACACACAATTATTTGCCTTTTTTGATAAGCAATATTTCAAAAATTTATTTTTCTTGAATGATTACCTTTGAAGGACTATTTCGCTTCATATACTTAGTTTTAAATATATGGTTATACAAACCTTTTATTAAAGTTCAGATATCTCTAAGCAGTTTAGCCTTTATTTTAATGTTTTAGAATGAAAAGGAGGTGATATGTCATATAGACCTAATGCCGAGCTTTAATTAGATTTAAATAAAAAAAAATAAGTTTTTTCAACTGAAACTAAGGAGCGACATTAAAACTTAAAACGAACAGAAATCATTCCGTATATGAAAGGGATTGTCCCCTCATCGACGCCTCGCTCCTCACGCTAAAGCTTGATGATTTCTCACCCCTCTACTTTTTCAAACAATAAAAAAACTTTTGTGATTTTTAGGGGGTGCTTCCCCCTATTTTCTAAAAGAAGGTAAATTTTCTCAGGTTCGTAACTTTTGATGGATACGACTAAACTTGGTGAAACTTGTACATTTAAAATCAGCATTAAAATACAATTCTTTTGATGTAACTATTGGTATTAAAATTTCGCTTTTTAGAGTTTCGGTTACTATTGAGCCGGATCGCTCCTAACTACAGTTCGTTATCACGAACTGTTTGATGAAAATACTCAGTATAATGGCCACCATTTGCTCACCGAAATCCAAAACGTAATTCAATAATATGTTTGCACTTCTCATACATTTCCTACAGATTCCCTTGATAAATCTACATTTATTTAAATACTTCTAGGCGGTATGTGTCATCACTAACATCTAACAGACCACACAAAGTAATTGAAATTGCAAAACAGGCTTATCAATTAAAAACTCATTAGTAATTCAACTATTAAAAACCAATTTAAAAAAATAATTTTCATCCCAATACCCACCAGAGCAAGCGGTCCCAGCAACCCCGAAACCACCACTACGTTAGGGGGGCGCCCCCTACCTGGATCCGCCACTGCTGCCAGTTCAAGAGTTGGTTGAAACGTTATCTGCTGGGAAGTTAATAATGAGCGAAATTCAATTTTCTCTTATTTATAAGTAATTTATGAATATTATTAGGTTCTAAGAATGGAAACAACCAAATGGGTTCGTTCCTTAGTGGTTGCTGAAAGATCTTATAAATATTGCTCTTGTTAATACATTTATTTCATCATAGATATAATAACTGTATAGATATCATATAATATAGAAAAAAGCATTGCAATAAGCGATTAGGTAGAGAACCAGCTAGCATCTAACAAGACGAAAGAAACGAAAGAGTATAACAGCCTTGTCAATGCAAATGTTAAGTCTATATGTCTGTAGAAAACTTAACATACACAGACACTATTTTAAAATCAGTCTTTGTGAAAAGACCTTAACTAATATATAGGCTTAATAATATGTTTTAAAAGCAGGTGACCTTGCACTGAGAAAGCTAAAACAAGTTAGATTTCCTGTGGGAGGCAATTACAATGGCGAAAGGTATGACAATAGTCTTTGTAACCACCATTCTAAATAGTTAACAAAGATCTTATATGACTGAACTTCCTTGAATTTCCCTCAAATTTATAATGAACTAGCATACCCGTCAGCTGTCACGCATTACTGCGATCTCAAAAGAAAGGAAATGTCCCTCCCTGGAAGATTCACCAGTGGTAAACTCCCCCTCAGTGGAAAATTTTCCCTGGAAGATTCTCCCCCGTGAAAAATCCCCAACCGACGGGGAATTCCCCCATTTATTAATAACAATCGCATTTTAAAATTTAAAAGTAGTCTACTTGAAAAATTCTTCCCAGAAAATCCTCCCATGTGGATCCCCCCACGGGAAATTCTCCCAAGGACAGTTCCTCTTCGTTGGGGAATGGAATCCATAAATTGAACATACAATTATGCAGTGAACTGATAAACACGAACATTGATCTAATTTTAAAGGTCGTACTTTCCACAGAAGACTTAATCCTAGATTGAATAAAGTTGCCATTTACCTTACATTTATATACGTTAGTTAATTAATTTATTTTGATCATATATGCAGAGAATCGGAAAAAATGTGCAGACCAAATTCCTTGATAATACTCCTTGAAATGTTTCCACACGTGTAAAATAGCGAAATTAATTATAAAAATAAGTATTTTAAGTTTAAAAAGTATTAAAACGAAACCATTGAATACCAAATTCAGAGAACTTATTGAAAAGGAAATTCTATAATTTCGGAAGCGTGTTATAATTTTGGATGACAGAATTCAAAAATTAACTAACCCGTTAAGTGAATATCCAGAAAATTTGAATAATTTGACCGGAAGGGACTGTCAATTATTTGTTTTAGGAGTTCTCTAACTTCAGCTGCACAAAAAGCATTAACATTAACTTGGGGAGGGAGGGATTTTGTACCCAAAACTTTGGCAAGAATGCACTTAACAACCCCCTTAAGGTTTTTGGCGATTGGATGCACAGTGTAGTAATGAACACAGGACACAAATACACACACACATATACATATACATATATATATATTATATTATATTATATATATATATATATATATATATATATATATATATATATAAACCGGTATATATATATATATATATATATACAAATGAAGACCGGGACACAGGGGATATAAATGACGACCGGGACACTCAAAGAGAAATTACAGACTGGGACACCGGGACACAAATAACGACCGGGACACAGGGAATATAAATAACGACCGGGACACAGGGACACAACTAAAACGGGGAGGCCGGGGGGGCACAGGGGAGATATATAAATGACGACCGGGACACAGGGAATGTTCAATGGCAATCATTAGAATAATGAGGTATAGATCTGAATGCGGATTTTTTTTTCCCATGGACAATTATGTGTTGCATGTTCAAGGGTCGGTAAACCTGACAATCTATTTATATGCACAGTCAATGGGACAGCGAAGAATGTTGTATATTCGCAAGATATAAGTATATAAGGCTTCGACCGGGACACCGGGACACAGGGAATATCAATGGACACAGGGAATATAAATGACGACCGGGACACTCAAAGAGAAATTACAGACCGGGACACCGGGACACAAATAACGAGCAGGACACCGGGACACAGGGAATATAAATGACGACCGGGACACTCAAAGAGAAATTACAGACTGGGACACTGGACTTCGGCTTTCTGAATTATTTTTTAACTCATACCTTTTGTCTTGCCCTTGTAGTCAGCAGCTCCACTGGCTTGATCATACCCGAAGAATGGCCTCAAGTCAACTTCCAACAATCACATTTGAAGGACGGGTACAGGGCACACGACCTCAAAGCCGAACTGGCAAGAAATGGTAAAATGCTTCAATGGCCAGAATCTAACGCCTAATGAGAAGAGAAGAAGCCCCATAGAGCCATAGAGGCCTTTGTTACAAGTCATGTAAGTAAACTAAGCTTTAAACCATTCTTTGTCGAAAGACAAAAATCACAAGACTGACAAAGAATCTACCCCCCCCCTCATGATTTTTTTTTACAAATTTCAATTTGGTCTTTAAAGACATACTACTGAGGAGTTTCTGCTTTTCTTGACACTACTTTAACTAAGCACATTTTGTCCACGTTCTGCTGCTGAAAAGTGAAAAAGGGAACCGGAGGGGGACTGGTTTTCGTCTAATCAATTACGCCCTCAATAAGGGCATTGGAACTTTTAAATTTCTATTGAACGAGCCCTTTCCCAATTTTCTACGATCGTATATTCGTAGATTCCTTCATAGAAGCTTACGTAGAATCCTTGTGATCTACTTGACCGACAGAGTAACGAATGCCCAGGTAAGGGGAGATACTGAGCAATCACCGTTGGCCAACGAGATCAGAATGCGGAAATGAAGGTACTAAGGGTATATGATCTGCATGAATTAAGGACGTCTCCGACATGATGTATGGTGTTGGACCCTACTCAGTACTCGAAGAAGAGAACGACAACACAATACAATTGGTTAGTCTCTGGCGAGTGACGCAACAAATCTTTGAACCACATTGAACAAGCTCTGTCCTGCCAAATATCGGCTGAATTGAACGTCTACTGTTGCCGTCTTGGACGCCTCAAGGTTTTGTTGCCTTGTACACCTCGGAACAAGACCTGTCTCTATGTTTAAGAAATCCTTTCGATGTACTTCACTGAATTAGGTGGTGACGGAAACATTAGCCTAATATTTTCGTTTTCCTACAGACACCCTCTGCTGGATATATAGGATTAGCTTGATTAGGTCAACGTCATTTCGAGATATGAGTCGTGATGTGAGATGTGTGCGAGATGTGAGATGTGATGTCAACGTCATTTCAAGAAGTTTAATAATGCCTCCACTACAGCTACAAATTGGAACTTTAAGCTTCAAACTCATGGACATGGAAAAAGAACTTACAAGTACATGATTTCCAGTGGAAAAATTTATCAAGTTTCTCCTTGACTTTTAAATACATATCATTGTTATTAGAGATAAAACATTACGCATATTTATATGCAATAAACCTTTACAATTAGAGATAAAACATTACGCATATTTATATGCAATAAGCCTTTACAATTTTAGCGCGACCAATATCATGCCTTTGTTTGTTTGGATTTGTGCGTCTTAAGTATGTGTCAAGTGATTAACAAAACAGTTTTCAGCAAGATGCTCATAGCAAGTTACACAGACTGATGTTAAAGATGCATTTCTTACTTTTCTTGACGCTGCAACAACAGAGCATTTGTCTTGACCTTTATGGCGTCCGGAAATTTGCCCACTTGAATTGACGCTCGCTGGTGACAACCCTTCAGTTGAATACCCCGTGGAGTACGCTGATTCAGGCGATGATAGAAAATCTTCAGACCTTAGATTGCTTTCATATCTTCCTTTCCCACAGATTGTCTCTGCTGAATATATCGGATTATTTTGATGAAGTCGAAATATTAGCTCAACGTTACTTCGAGATGTGAGTCGATGTCGTTCGGTCCGGTCCTCCTGTTCACATGCATCCTTTTTATGCTTTGACTTGTGCTTTCGACGAAGTGGACGGGGTAGGTGGGACTCAACCCAAGATTTAAATTTACTACCAAGCATCTGAAAAAATAGAAATATTTCAATAGGATAATTTAAATCTATTTAAAATAAAGTTCAAACAATTAGATGAAAACAAAGTGACATGAGAACGAATTCCTGGTCTCAAATTGAAAGTTTTTTAGAAACTTTGCAGATAGCATCATGCTTTATGATACAACCTTAACAAATCAAAACAATAAAAGATTGAGACAAACTATCAAATAAATATTTATATATTATAAAAAATGTATTCTAAATGAGTCCTAGGAGATAAACATTAGTACCATAATAGCCTATATTTTCGGAAAACTATGAACAAAGCGTAATATTCATCTATTACACCCCTCAATATATATTATGACTATTTTGTGACTGTTATTATGGAAGTTATTTCGCTCAATTGATATTCAATTTTACTTTTATTGCGGCCATTACATATACAATGATAAAACTGTGGTGTAAAGACAAAAAAAGAAAGAAAAACAACCATAAACATACGATTCCATCCTAACCAGAATATCCTAAATGTTCCGAAAACTCTGAAATAAGTGTAATGTTCATCAAGTACCCCCCCTCCATTAAAAATTATGATTGTTTTGAAACTGTCATTGTGGAAGTTATTTTGATGTTTAATTTGTATTTTATTATGGCTGTTATCATGTTACAATGCTATAAAAAAAAAATCATGAATAGTGTAATAATTAGGCATGTGAAAAATTACATAAGAACATATATTATTTTTATTTTTACCATGATGAATGGGGAGATTTCTAAATAAGATAATTGGAATTTGGTTAGTTTCTTGTGCTTTGAGTAAATATATATATATATATATATATATATATATATATATATATATATATATATATATATATATATATATATATAAAAAGTTGGATTTCAATCATTTTTTTTACTCGCCAACTTCACTCTTTTGAATCTACTCACATCACAATCAATTAATTAATCAGCCTATCGATTCTCAAATTCTTTTTCGAAAACCCTTAATTTGTGGTTGGAACTCAGCCGCAACAGATATTTCCACAGTTAGACATAATTTTCACATTATTTGTCAAATTTTCGGAATATGGTAGAAGTTTAGCTGCAGGGGGTCCATCCGAACCATGAAAATTTTTAAAGGGTCCTATGAGAAAGATAGTTTTGTAACCTCTTGTATAGAGAGCTATCTTAGATTCATTGATTTACGCAGAAGGATGTTACAAAAGGAGATAGCTAGGATTTTGAAATTCTGAAATACTGTCTGGCTCTGTTTTATTTTCAAAAATTGGGCTCTTATTCTGATAATGTCAGACTTCGACGGTGGCAAACTTTATAAATACCTATATTACAAAAGATATATTTTAAAAAGGAATAAAGGGTAATTACAAAAAGGGATCCTATACCACTATTTAAAATATATTTTTATAGTCTTTTACGGGCATTAAGTTGAAACAGGGGTTACCTGTGGCAAAATGCTTGGGAAATATGTAATCTGAGCTATTTATCTGCTCATTAGGAGGGATTGGGGGTACAGAAAATTGAAGTGTTTTTGGAATGATATAAATTAGTAACATTAAAATAGTAATTAAAATAGTAACAAACTTTAGCTGTGCTTCAAAAGATACTCAGAAATTCACCTATGACAACCTAGTTTAAATTTTATTGAATTTCTTCTTCATCCCAAATTCTTTTCTAGCCTTTGACATTTTATAATTAACAATTTCTACCATTCACCTTCTGCTAATTATAATATATTCGTATTATTAGCTATGAAACCCAAGCCTTACCACAACAAAAATAAAAGGTTGATTCTCAAATTTCACAGACTCAGCTCGTTTGCAAAAAGTATCATTGATGCTTCTATCTGCGGCTTCCTTTCGTATCGATTTTTTTTCTAATTGGATTTTCTTTCTTTTAGAGGATGATACGGATTAGAAGCCAGAAAATCTCGGAAAAATCCAAGTGGACTTATTAACAAAGAAATTTCAAAATGGGACATGTTTATCTTGAAAAACTTCAAAGAAATCATTTTTTCATAATAGCTGATTTAAATATTTTAACATACAGATGATTATTTCTTTAAAGGGAATAACATTTCATATTTTATATTGCTATAAAAAAGCGAGAAAAGGAGAGTATTGTCCTACACTTCCACGTAAATAATTTCTAGGCGTTTTCATGTGGAAATAAAAAGAAATAGAAATATAGAAAAACAAGTATAATATTTCAAACAAGACAGAAGAAAGTAATGAAGAAGTCCTTTTTTCACTAATAACATATATAGTCTGTAATTATTATTATTGTGAGAAGAGACTTTTGTAATTTTCATTTTCCTTTGTTGAAAAGTAATACCCATTTTCTATATTTTTATGCGCTTCAATTCCATTGGTTTATTTTTGTGACGTCAATTGGCATATTTTCCAAACCAATCAAATTATTTCTTAAGCCTATGTCAGAAGGTAAGGCCGAATCTACCCTTTTACTCTATGTATTCACCCGTTGATTCTATGCCATAATTTAAGCCAGTAAAAAGAAAGAAAAACCTGATCGGCTATCTTGAGTGAGAAGTATAGCAAGCAAAAAGAACAAAGTTTTTAGCCACAATATTTTTACAAGTAGATTCTCTGTTTCTTTGTGGTTGCAATTTGTGAAAAAAAACCAAACGTAAACGAAATCAATTTAAATAAATGTATTTATTATATTAATTCTATTATAGTTGATTTAACTATCTTTTAAATAAATAGGCCTATGCATTTATTTTTAAATTTTTAAATAACACATACTTATAAAATATGTATTTTATTTTTATAATAAGCTTATTGTTAACATTAAAATAGTTTATTTAAAATAAAATAAACAAATTGTTCATGAAATCTATATACTTATTTTTATTATAAATTTATTTATTTATTAAAATACTTTTTTAAAATTTATTTATGAAGTGAAAATAATTTCTTTTAGTAAAAACAAAAAAATTATTTAAAGAGATTTAAAAATATTTAGAAAGATTTTTTAAAATTAGATTTCAAAGATAAGTTCCCGTTTTATTTCCAACTTTCTACTTTCAAATCGACTTAATTAAACTTCAAAGTAAAAATAATTAGGGTTTGTTACTTTTATTTCATTTTAGAAGTGACTTAAAAGCCTCAATAAAATATAAAAAGTTTCGCTAATTTTTGAATTAAAATCAAGCTGCTGACATCAAGCCATGACAAATTGTAGAAAAAGCCAAGACCGACAGTCTGAGTGGGAGGCAAAACTGGCATAAGCCTTTTTTAGAATTATATAAAAAGGACGTAATTTCACTTGTTGATAGATAAGTCTATCATCCATTTATCCATTCCATCCTAGGGAAGAACTAAGGTAGATAGTCATAGAGCTAAGGGATGGATGATCGGTCCACTGGACTTGTATGCAAAACAGAGGACCGTACTTGCTTTGACTCACAGGCAAACAAGTGTCCAAATCCTAATAGGGGGTTCCTGCCTATCTAGAGTGTCAGGCAAGTGAACCAATCCACAAGCTCAGACAGTTGCTCAAACAAAAGATTAGTTAAATATTGGTTGACCGAAAAGTCGCTGGGAATTTTGACTTTGGGATCTTGCTTTCTTTTAAAAATACCATGGCACTAGTGGATGCATGTCTAACAATTGAGATGGATTCAAAAGTGGCTTTAATTCTGTCTTTCAAGTCTCGTTTTCTCTTTAACTCAGTATCTCTAATAGAGGAAAGGGTGGGGCTGTCATGTTTATAGTTTTGTGATAAAATACACAAGATACTCAATTATATATACACAAAATACTCAATTATTGGTAATGATAGGCTTCGTATTAATAGATGGCATTGTGCTTCTAATTAAAATCTGGGATTTCACATTTAAAGGTCTTTGTGGTTAAATACTAACAATTATGTCTTTCGGAAGCGCTTTGACTGTTTGACATGAAAATTACCTGACTTTCTACGACTGCTACCACATCTGCTCAAGGCCATCACAGTTCAACACTCAAGGACGTTCTATTTTTCGTCCGTTCCAGACAGATTATCATAAAGAACAATTTATGCCGTCTATCATTCTTCATCCAAAAAGCACGGCCTTTGACCTTTCTTTCATTATAAATAAGAAATTAGTATCTGCGTAAACAGAGGGGTCAAGGACATATCCCAGGGGATGGACCTTGGGTCCCGCCCCCTCCCCTGAAATCCTAAGTTTCCCCACATTTCTCGGCACTTCTTCTTCAAATTATCGAATATATTTTTTATTATTCCCTCCTCCCCCGAAAATACCGTTACCGCGTGTGTGGATGAAGGGGATACTGCAACAAAGAGGAACAAATCACGCTCAGTCTTATGGAAACTAGATGAACATCATAAATAGTTTTTCATCCTTCCCGGGGAGCCTAACATAAATTCCATTTCAGAAAAAGGTTGAACCATCCTCCAACAACTCACCGCAACACTAAGTTGCCTGTAGCAAACAGTTTGGCGACCTCGAAGACATCCTGCCTCTCTTTTCTTTCCGGGCGAATTGCCGAAAAAGCGTCTTAATTTGCTATTTACAGACACCTACAGTTTCCTGAAATCCTTTAGAAACTTGCGGAACATCAGGAACGCGAGTTCTTTTCAGTAATTACTTGTGTTCCAGTTTCAGTTCTCAAGGTCTTAGCAATTTGCAGATGACCACAAGTTCTGAAAACCATAAGTTGAAAATGATAATGATTTGGCAATAGGAGATTGTACATAAAAACGAAGTAACGGAAAAGCTTGATTAAAATTTCGTGGTAATAACAACCGTAAAATCAGTCTAGACTGACATTGAAATTAATATCTTTTTCGTCTTTTTTCCAGAGGATTAATTCCTTATTTTGAAATTTATTTTGATAGATTGACTTACGAAAGAAGAGAAAGCCGGGAAAACAAAAAAGAAGAAAGGACGAGGCCCATACATCAGAATTCATTTCGATTAAAAAACTATCTGGTGGCCTAAATTAGTTATAACAACCAATAGAAGATTAGCAATAATATCATATAGAGAAATCATGGAAACTTCAACACAGGAAAGATATATGACCCTAAATCCCCTGATTCTGCGCTTAGGGCTGAAAGGGGCTTTTGTCCTCGTTAGTTATTAGAAATAACTTAATGAACTTACGATTATTAACAACGCCAAAAAATGTACCTTTAGTAGCTTTATCAACATACCTAGCCAATTGACATAAAGCTTGGGTTAAATTCGCACAAGAAATAAAGATTTCATCTTTTCATTTGTAATTTAGTCATAATTTATAAAGAATACTTCAGTTATTTTTTCTTCTTAGTAACTGGTTTTCACAATGACCTTACAGATTTTCTACTCCACTTAAATCCTCACAAGTACCTTAAAAGCCTTAAAAACCTTAAAAGTACCTTCGGTTTAAGGTACCTTAGTAAAAGTACCTTAAACCTTAAAAGTACCTTCGGTACCTTAAAGGATCTCATCCATTATAATCGTTTTTAGCTTGTGTGGTCAAACTAATTAGAATTGGGCTGTCTTGACAATTTGTAGAGCTTAGATGATAGGCGACATCCACTTCCTAGACATCTTAGGAAAACTATTTAACTTTTTTCTGTTTTGTACAGGAGACAGATATGTTTAGATTTCTCAGAAATCTAAAAAATATTATATTTCTTTCGCTTTCGGTTGAAGACAGAGATATTCAGATTTATGAAACTTAAATCATTAGAAAGTGTGAATTTTGTTTTTTGATTGAGCAGAGTAGATTTTGTTTTCAAGTTCAGGAAAGGCAGTCCTTAAAATGTTCTACCATACCTGCTTAGAAAATCAGCTCAAAAGAAGTATCATTTGATTAATTTGACAGCTTTGCGAGTTCTCTGTTGTGCTAACCACCTTGACCTTGCCGATGCAGGGGGATACACATTATTTATGCTGTACGTACATTGAACAGACAACGCTTTGCTGAACAATTTGTAAGAGATTATAGTTTTTTTGTTATTTTTTTTAAACTAGCTTCTTGTCAGCTTGAGAGTTGAATGAGCGGTTGGGTCGGGGCGGGATGTTGAAATTGTCAATACACGTCTAAACTATTTAGAGTTGAATGGGCGTCCAGCCATAACTTGTGGAGCTTGAATAAGAGAGCCGAATAAGCGACCTACATCTAAAAGCCAACACCTGCTTTCCCTTATATCTTAGATTCTTAGAAAACAACTGCTCTCGTTTTGTGTCGGAGATACGGATATTCAGTTTTGATGAAACTTATATCATTAGAAAGTGTGATGTTTTTTATAGGGTTGATGTGGATACACCATGTAAGTTCCAGAGAGAGTAGAATATGATGAAATGTGATGTATATAAAAAAAAATTGGCGTCATGTTTTTTAATTTGTTTTAATTATGTAAATGTAGTGAAAAGTATATCAAAGAAGAAGAAAGAAATGTGATTGATTTTCATTTTATTTTCAGGAGTACGGGAGAGGAAAAGGAAGCAATATCACAAGGCTTGTCACAAAATATCCAGATTTTTCTAAAAACAGTTTTGATGAAACTTATATCATTAGAAAGTATGATGTTTTTTTTCTATATTAAATGGAGCAGAATTTTCCTTTAAAATTCAGGAAACAGCAGTCCCTTAAAACATTCCGACCCAGTTTCAATATCTTTTCCATCAAATTTCATAGCCAAACCACAAACCCCAAATAACTTTCAATAATAAATACATCTCATCTGGGAGGATTCGCTAATGGACTTCTTGTCTTTGAGATGGTCAACCGACGTTGAGGCTCGGAATATAAATTTTAAGGTGTTGGATCCTCTCAACAGTATCATCTTTATGAACGCTCCATCACCACTGCCAAACACACCCACAAGCATCGAATTGTCAGTTGAAAATGAAAATATTTTGCAAATTCCGTCTTAGACTCCAACCCTATCCCTTTTCTATATCCGTGTTAGGGTTTTATCCCTGTGCCTGTGGTGTACAGCGTTTCCCAACGCTTTGAAGTGAACCGTGACAGTTTTTCGACTAAAATCGCTACCGCAAAAGATTGATATGTACCATTTAAACAGGAGGTTAAAAATTTGCCGCAACAAGAAGACAACTTTTAATAAACTAAACCTTGAACAGATAGGATTAAATAAAACCAAAATGCACCAAAAAATGTGATCGTACCAAACAAATTCTAAATATACAGCGTTATACTAGAACCTCTAAATTGTACCAAAAACGGTACAACTGTATCAACCTGGTAACGCTGGTGGTGTACAGGAAGTAACTACCGCCTATCCCCTAAGATATTTTCATTCAAGAGTTCAAAGCACCACGACTCAGGCTTGAAAACCTACTGATAGAAATCCTTAAATGGAGTCAAATTTAGAAAAAATTATATATCCAACCGCCAATATGGTTGAACAACAAACCAAGCGTTAAACCAGAAAAGTGGTCGTAAACTCCTACTTTCCAAATGTTGATTAAATTACCTGCAATTTAACTACGTGAAAAAGAAGACGAACCACTTTATATATTTGGCTTGACAGACTTTAGCAAATGATCTAATTAGCGTAATTAATAGACAAATGACTGGCTCCTTTAGTTACATACGTGGTGGAAACCATGTATGCAGAGACAGCTAGTGAACTACCCTGAACTACGGTAGTTGACACGACTTTAGTCAAGTCATCCACAGTACTGAATATACCCTTGAAGAGGTCCGAACACCGAAACTTTACTTCATTGTCAGTTTGACAAAATGAAATTAAAAATGAGTTTGAAAATTGAATGTAATTGTCATACTAATTTCAAAAATTGTCAATTCGTCAAACTTGGATAGAGTCCCTTCTAAATACCCAAAGCCCATCTTTGTCAAAGTTCTACATTTCAAAAGTGAAAATCCCAACATCCTGAAGTGATTTCACCCTGACTCTACTCAGTGACAGGATCCATTAAAGTCAATTAAAGCCCATTCTCAAAAAGAATATTACCACCACTGAAATTTAGATAGTACATATTTGAGCCAGCATTGTTCTGATTGTCTGAATTTTCTACGGAAAACTCGGATTGGTTCAATTTACCGCTAGCTAAACCTCAGTATCAGTAAATCTCGTTGTAAATGAACCTTAGCGTTCAAGGGTAAAACAGTCAAAGTACTACAGAGGGTAGTTCAACAAAAGTCCAAGCCCGAATGCCCTCCGAGTATTGAATGATCCACAAGTTACCTGTTTTATACCCTTGTGGGAGTTAATCCATTTTTATTGAGGAGAAGCATATCACCCATTTTTTGCTCCTGCAGCAATCCGCCTTGATTCAAGATTATTTTTGTTTAATTTATGGTTTAACCGTCAATCTAGATGGTGCTTCTCGACTCAATTAACAAATTCAATTACACAAATTCTAAGGATTACCATCGACATAGAGGATATTTATAGAATATTTCCTATCCAAAGAGCGCACAAACTGAAATTTCATCTTTATCTTTCCGTAAATAGCGACGAAGACCACACTGCCTTTCCATATCAACAAAAATATTTTAATCCCAAAATAAATAAAAATATTTCTTTAAATAAGGACTTGGGGAATATCCACTAAATTCTTTATGCTCAATTTGATTAAAAATGATCTAATAAAATATTTTACTAAACCGAATTTACAATAATATTGAACTCGTTACAAAAAGACCTTTGAGGCTAGCTAGCAAAAAAGCAAGATTAGCTATGAAAGCTTGTATTTAATTATTTTATTCTGTTTCATTTGAATGAATTTATCATCTCACATCATTTTATTTATCAGTCCTGGTTGAACTTCGTAGAAGTAAGGATGCTAGGGCTGCTTTAATGTTCAAATTTAAATGTGACTTTATATATATATATATATATATATATATATATATATATATATATATATATATATATATATATATATATATATATATATATATATATATATATATATATATATATATATATATATATATATATATATATATATATATATATATATATATAATAATATATATATATATATATATATAAATATATATATATATATATATATATATATATATATATATATATATATATATATATATATATATATATATATATATATATATATATATATATATATATATATATATATATATATATATATATATATATATATATATATATATATATATATATATATATATATATATATATATATATATATATATATATATATATATATATATATATATATATATATATATATATATATATATATATATATATATATATATATATATATATATATATATATATATATATATATATATAGACTTATATATATATATATATATATATATATATATATATATATATATATATATATATATATATATATATATATATATATATATATATATATATATATATATATATATATATATATATATATATATATATATATATATATATATATATATATATATATATATATATATATATATATATATATATATATATATATATATATATGAGGGTTTAAAATTTGACAATGTGGAAGATGGATGGAATAAGTTCAGAAAAACAATTTGTGAAGTTGCTGATGGTGTCCTAGGGAAGAGTGCTAAGACAGCAACTAGGAATATTAGTGAAAAAGCTTTAGGTTTAATAGAGAGTAGAAGGGGTTTGTATAAGAATTATCTGAGCGATAGGTCGTATGAAAACAAAAGGAATGTAAAGAAAGTGGAGAAAGCATTAAAATATGAACTAAGGAGATGTGAAATGGAGGCGATGGATAAAATTGCTGAGGATCTGGAAGATGCGGCTAGACGGCATAATAGTAAAATATTATACTGGCATGTTAATAAATTGAAAGGGAGTAGCCGATCCGGACTAGTCCCAGTTAAAGATAGAAATGGGGTCACAATTAGTGATAAGGAAAAAGTTAAAGAAAGATGGGTGGAACATTTTGAGAATGTGCTAAACCGAGATACAATTGCAGGAAAAGATATTGATGAAAATGAAAAAGTTTGTGATACCTTGGATGTGAAGGAAGATTTGTTTAGTGAGGAAGAATTAGCGACAGTACTAGAAGGATTAAAAAATAATAAGGCCCCAGGTGCTGATAGTATGATTAATGAGTTCCTTAAATATGGTGGCTCTGAGGTTAGGAATAAGCTACTGAAGATTATGAACACGATTTTTGAAAAAGGGGAAGTACCCAATGATTTTAGGAAAACCTTAATTAAACCACTGTATAAGAAAGGTGACAAGAGTGAATGTCGGAATTATCGAGGCATTAGTCTGGTCTCTGTAGGTAGCAAATTACTGAGTAATATGATACTTTTTAGACTGAGACATGCTGTAGACAAAGTTTTAAGGGAAGAACAATGCGGTTTTAGAAAAGGTAGAGGATGTGTCGACCATGTTTTCACTCTTAGGTTAATAATTGAGAAGTCCCTTCGTTGTCAAACACCTTTGGTCCTTAGTTTTATCGATTATGAGCAAGCTTTCGATTCTGTTGATAGAACAGCGTTAACAAAGGTCTTATCGTTATATGGTATACCAGAAAAATACATTAAAGTGATTTGCGCTATGTACGAGAATAATACTGCTGCGGTTAAGGTAGGAAATGAGGTTAGCAACTGGTTTTGTATTAAATCAGGAGTTAAGCAGGGTTGTGTTCTATCCCCCTTTATATGGATCATTTTGATGGACTTCGTCTTAAGGAGCACAGGAAAGGCAATTGGAGACCATGGAATCAAATGGGGAGGAAGAACGCTCCTGGACTTAGATTATGCTGATGATTTAAGCATATTAGATGAAAGTGTGAGCAAAATGAATGAATTTTTAGAGGTTTTACGAGTTCAGGGTGCTAAAATAGGCTTGAAAATTAATGTTAAGAAGACTAAGTCACTAAGGTTAGGAATAAGTGAAGATGAACAGGTGACCTTAGGTAACGAAAAGATTGATCAGGTTGGGAGCTTCAGTTACCTTGGTAGTATTATTAGTAAAGATGGTGGGAGCAGTGAAGATGTTAAAAGTAGAATAGCTAAAGCTCAGGGTGTTTTTTCACAGTTAAAAAAGTTTGGAAGAATAGAAAGATAAGCCTACAAACCAAGATTAGAATATTGGAAGCTACAGTGATGACAGTGGTCAAATATGGCTCTGAAGCATGGACACTCCGAAAAGCAGATGAAAATTTACTAGATGTTTTCCAGAGAAATTGCCTACGGATTGTTCTGGGTACCCGGCTGACTGACCGTATTTCAAACAGTAGGTTGTACGAAAAGTGTGGTTCAATCCCGCTTTCTGGGGCTATAATGAAAGAAAGGTTGAGATGGCTAGGCCACGTTCTACGGATGAAGGATGACAGATTACCGAAGATTGTCCTTTTTGGCCAACCGTCTGGGGCTACACGGAAAGCAGGTCGTCCTTGTCTGGGTTGGGAGGATGTCATAAATAAGGATTTAAAGGAAATGGGAGCTTCCTGGGAGGGTGTAAAGAGGGAGGCTTTAAATAGATTAGGTTGGAGGAGGAGCGTGCGTAGCTGTGTTGGCCTCAGGCGGCTTGGTGCTGCAGTGAGTTATTAGTAGTAGTATATATATATATATATATATACTAGCTGTTGGGGTGGCGCGAAGCGCCACCCCAACAGCTAGAGTTGCAGAAAACACCATTCTTTTATGGCTAGCCGTTTTACTTTTTACTTGAAAACGTCATCGTCTGCTGAAGATCTGTCAAAAACTTTAATAATCGCTTCTGTGTTCGTGTTGTTATCAGCTGACGTCTTATCAATAAATTCGGAGCTCAGTCTGCTTTTCAAGATGAGGGGAGGGAGGGGGGCTCAATACCTCCTGTTCGCGTTTATAGAAATCAGAAATTGGACGAAAAGCAGGTTTGAATCTCAACTATGGCACAAATACGAGACCCTTATTTGGGGTGAAAATAGTTCAAAAAGGGAAAGAAGGCTAATTCATATAAAAAACTCTAAAAAAAAACAACAACCGATAACTCAAACATCAATTTGATGCCCGATGCGCTGTGAATGGATCCAGAAGATCTTTATTTTCATTCGATCCTTTTCAGGACTGGAACAGCAAAGATCTTAAGGGTCTAAAAAAGCCAAAAAACTAAACTAAAAAAAAACAAAAAAAAAAGAAACTAAATAATCAACTTCAAATCAAGCAATATCAATTGAGCTGTTAGTAAAATCACAACTTCTTCGGAATAAAAAATTACTGGACCCTCATGTCCCAAAAAACCATCTAAGGACCTATCCCCATGAAAGTTTTAAAGGAAATCCCACAACATTACTTAATTACAAAATAGTTGCATAAGAATCCCAAGGAACTATCATGGTAAACCCAAGAACACTCTCTTTGAGGCAAAATTAAACGAGGTTGGAGGGCTTTGAGAACCTGTCTCCGTGATAATTTCTCATTTTAGACAAGTCCCTATAATTTTTCAATTCCCTCCGAAAGAATTTAATGTGGCTGTACCTACTCCCTCCCCATAAAAGCTATTTCTTATAAAAATTTGTTTTTCTTACCTAGGATATCAAATAAAAGCAAAATCACACGGTGAAAATTTACAAAGGTTCTAAGAAATGGTGCAAAGGCTTCGAAACACCTGCAGGTGACAAGTAGGAGAACTGTAGCATGTGTTCGCTACAAAATGGTAGATTTATTGCCTAGCCAACTTTACTCGAAAATTGCCCCTTAGATTTCGAAAAGTACTACTTTTTTTGTCATTTAAAAATTGATAGAGATAGAACAAAAATGCCCCCCCATCGATTTTTGGAAGCATCTTTATGCGTACCTTTATTGAAGAAAAATGCTACTGATCTCCTGTGATTTTTTAATGGAATTTTGTTATTTTCGTCAGAAGAGTTTGGTCACATACGATATATATATATATATATATATATATATATATATATATATATATATATATATATATATATATATATATATATATATATATATATATATATATATATATATATATATATATATATATATATATATCATGAAAAGAGAAATCACCAATGCAACAGCACAAAAAAAAAAAAAAAAAAAAAAAAAAGAGAGAGACAGAAGGAGAAAGGGAAGACTGTTTTCCTAAATTAGTGATTAATATAGACCAGCACTTGAATGAGGCCTTAACCCAACTCATCCATACAATCACATAGGTCAAACAGCACAGCCATACACAATCAACCATAAAGAATAATCCATGGACAGGCAGTCATGTCGTCAATAAGTATAAGTCGTCATTTACCAAACAATAGAAAAAATAATATAGACAAATAATTCAGAGGCAACAACCCAACACAAGGGCTCATCAGGAGAATACACTGGCCTATATAGGGTTTCGCCACTTTAAATTCTCTACCCAGCACAGTGTTGTGGCTACCATAGAATATCCATGGCATCCCCGTGTCAGGTATCACCCCCAAAATACATGCCTATGAAAGAAAAAAAAAACAGCAAATGTAAAACAACCAAGTAAAACCAAAACAAGCTTATCCTGTTAATATATCCCTCTTTTTAGCAACAATAGGTAAACTAAATTTTATAAAATTTACCAAATCACAAATATTAACACATTGCAAAAAACCTGAATGAACTAAACAATTATAGAATTCATCTTTACCATGTGGCTAATTTTTAAAAACAATCCGCTCAATTAGAAACACAATTCAAAATAAATGGCGCTGCGACAACATTTCTCGAACCTCCGAAATTAGTTGAAAATTTCTTTAAGTATTTCTAGATAATTCTTTTGATATTTATTTAAAAGTTCGTTATAATGAAAACTAAATTTTTTAAATTGCCAAGTTAATTTATTTGCAGAAAAACCTCTTGATATCAATTTTTGGCTTAAGATTTTACATTTATTTTTAAAATCAATATAATTACTACAAATCCTTGCATAACGAAGTAACTGTGAGAAAAACGCTGAATATGTGATATTTGAGTGTATATTACTTTCAGGGAATGGGAAACTAATCACTTCAAAATCAAAATCATCCGTTTTATTATACATTTTAAAACTTAATTTATTATTATCACAAATATTAATATTTAAATCTAAGAAATGATCTTCATGACCAACGCCATGACTAGGCTCAAGAATAAGCTCTGATGGATATATATTTTTAGAAATATCAATGAAGTCCTTACAATTTAAGACCAAAATATCATCTAAATATCTTTTATTATTTGACAAAACATGTTTTAAATTAATTGGATTATTCTTATCCATCATATATTTATATTCTAGTTGACTTAAAAACAAGTCAGCTATAAATGGGCTGGCATTCCCCCCCCCCCATGGGAATTCCCATAATTTGCTTATACAAATCACCCCCAAATCTTATATAAGTATTGTATAAAACAAATTCTAATAACTCAAAAATCATATCCAAGCTGTAACATCTCAAGTTAACTGTAGTATTAAAGCAATTTGTCCATATAGCTTTTTTATTATAAGTGTCTATTTTTAAGAACCTTTTACTAGATAAGAGGAAAGATTTTTTGATAACAGTTTTTAAATTATCAAACACTACATTAAGTGATAAATTAGTATACATTGTCGCAAAATCGAAAGACTCAATTCTTTTAGCTGAAACCATTGTTAAAGAATCTATCACCTGCAGTGAATTATTAACACTCCAATATGGATTAAAATTCGAAAACTTTTTAATACCAGAACAATAGGTTTTAAGTTTATTTACAATTTCCTTTAAAATTAAAGAGAGGTCAGTAGCAGCAATCCGGGTTGGACTTTTAGCTGCTCCAGCAATAAACCGTGGTTTAGGGGGATTCTTATGAAATTTTACAGTCCAATATAGGAAAGGGAACTTTTTATCATTGTCATTTTTTTTAATATTAAAATTTTTAAAAAGTATTTCTTCAGTCTTTTCAATCAAATTCTCATCTTCTATATTTACCTTTTCGTAAACATTAGTTGTGCATAACTCCAATGTGTCATATATATATATATATATATATATATATATATATATATATATATATATATATATATATATATATATATATGTGTGTGTATATATATATATATATATATATATATATATATATATATATATATATATATATATATATATATATATATATATATATATATATATATATTATATATATATATATATATATATATATATATATATATATATATATATATATATATATATATATATATATATATATCGGACTTGGTTATTCTTACCAAGGGTTTTAGGCATAAATAAATTCCTGTAGGTTACAATTTCTAGGCTACCATAGGTTACAATTACAGTTGCAATTTCTATAGAATCTAAGAAATATATTTTAAGTTCCAAGGCGCCTAGAGGCGACACATAGGAGAGAACTGTCGCATATATTTGCAATTTAATGATAGATTTATCACCCAGCTCACTTTATTTACACCCCTTGGTGATAGGTATATGTGAGAAATCTAACAAACGAAACATAGGTAATGTTACTTCAAATTTATGTGCTTCTAAGATAAATTACATAGAACATCTCAGTCAGTAAACAGCTTAAGCGTCTGCCTCATTTAGTGATCGATAAATAAACAATAGATTTGATAATGATCGGAAATACTGACGCCATTCATTTAAAAGAAAATAATGGCTATTTTCTAATTTCCCAGATGAATATAGCGAATGAACATAGCCTCTTCGATTTAAGGGGGAAATATTTACATGGGATTGATTTGTTTCTTCCTGGTATTTTATAAAGTAGTAACTCAACCACAATATTTCGAGTTAGTCTGCACATAGATAAATGCTTAGAGAGAAGGAAAAATTTATACAATTAATTTATTTTGTCTCTAAATTAGAGACAAAGAGTTCTGTTAGTGATTTCCTTTTTTCTTATAAATATTTGTGTGCATATAGCCCTTGGACTTTTAAAACACTCTGATCTATCAAACAGTTCGTGGTAAAGAACTGTAGTAAGGAGCAACCCGGCTCAATAGTAACCGAAACTCTAAAAAATAGAATTTTGATACCAATAGTTAAACCAAAAGAATCGCACTTTAATTCTGACTTTAAATATATAAGTTTCGTCAAGATTAAATAACCGAAAGTTACGAGCCTGAGAAAATTTGCCTCATTTTAGAAAATAGGGTGAAACACCCCCTAAAACTCATAGAATATTAATGAATGTCACACCATCAGATTCAACGTATCCGATAATCCTACTTTAGAAGTTTCAAGCGCCTATCTGAAAAAATGTGAAATTTTCAATTTTCTGCCAGAAGAAATATCACGGATGCGTATTTATTTGTTTGTTCTTCCCAGGGGTGATCGTATCGACCTACTGGTCCTAGTATATCTTGAGAGGGATCATTCGAACATAAATTAAAAGTTCTAGTCTCCGGTTTAAATAATCAAAACAATGGAGGGCAACTAGGTCCACTCCCACGCCCCGTTTTTTCTCAAAGTCGTCTGATCAAAAAATTTGAAATATTTATTTTGTTCAACATAGCTAAAAGGCCCAATAATTATGCCCTTAGAAATATCATGACCTTCCCACAGCCCCTGGGGATAGGTCTTTACGTTACAAAAATTGCCTATTGTTTAGATATAGTATCTGTTATTAGGAAGAATGCATACATTTTTCAGAAGAGGGATTTTCTGCTGGTGGGATTTTCCTCGAGATAATTTTCCATTGGTGTGGAAGTTTCGAGGGGGTTTTATACCTAAGGAATTTGTCAGAATTACTATACGAAATTCATCTTACGCCTTGCTTTCTCTTTTCCGTCCCAATTTTACGCGTAAAGATGTTGAAAGCAATTTTCCGGGGTAAATTTTTTACCAAGATTGAATTGTCTAGAGAATATATCCTTGGGAGGAGGTATTTTCCTTAGAGAAGTAGCCAGATTTCCTGGCATTATTTAAAAAACGATGAGAAATTAAATAAAAAAAAAACATTTTTTTTCAACTGAAACTAAGGAGCAACATCAAAACTTAAAATAAACATAAATTAGTACGCATACGAGCGGGGTTGCTCCTCCTCAACACCTCACTCTTTGCGCTAAAGTTTGCTTTATGTCCCAATCTTTTAAGAAGGACTTCTGAAACACTATGATCGTTTAATCAGAACAATAAGAAGCTTTTTTCTAAAGTACTAAAAACCTTTAGCGTAAAGAGCAAGCTGTTGTGGAGGAGTAACCCCCTCATATACGTAAAAGTTTCTGTTGGTTTTAAATTTTAATGTTGCTCCTTACTTTCAGTTGCAAAAATGTGTTGTTTTTTTTTATTTAATCCCATGTTTTTTTTTGCCTTTCGTCATTAGGTAGTATCGAATAAATTCCAGAATATATATTAAACCTTATTTTAAAGTAATGAACTAAGGAGATTATCCTTCATTTTTGTAAGCCTACCTCCTAAGTACTTTCCTTCTAGCACAGAGACAAGCATTGATGTATCTGAAACAAAGAAGCTTCGCTGGAAACATATACTGGGTAACATTGCTACTATTCAACACTATACATATATACTATATACTAACCTAACCTGCCAATCACAATGGACAGCTGAAGCTACTTTTTTTGGATACTTTACAATCAGTGGATGCCTGAACACGACAAAAAAAAACAAAAAAAAACAAAGTGTTTTGTCTGCTGGGGGTGAGGTTGAAGCTTTCAGGAGAGCTTTATTTTTTTGGGGGGGGGAGGAGAGTACGAAGACTTTTAATTTTATGTTTGCGGAAAAGGCGCACGATATTTGCCTTTCCTTTCCACCAGGAGCGTAATTTGCAATGGGACATAGGGGCAACTGCTTCTCCCAGATCTCGGTTTGCCCCCCAGACCTCAGTTTGCCCTCCCCCGACTGAAATTTAGTTTCTTCCAAAATATTGTCAAAACTAAAATTAGCCTGCATAATATAAGCATCAACAGAAACAGATAAGTTTTTTAAGTGCATTTTTACCTTTATAGTACCATAAGTTACCTTTATATAGTACTATAGAGTCCCTTTATAGTACAAAATAGTACCTTTATGGTAGCAAAAGGCTTATTTTTTAGTATTTACTGTACTTTCACTTGATTTGGGAAAATTGGCTGCAACTTTGCCCCCCCCCCAGGATTTTGACGAAATTACGCCCTTGCTTTCCACGCAAAAGAGTATGCGCTGCATTTTCTGTATGAGTATACATTCCTTTTCTGACAAGCACTATGAGTAGTATCTAATAAATTTCAAACAGTTTGTGGTAACGAACTGTAGTAAGGAGTGACAAGGCTCAATAGTAACCGAAACTCTAAAAAACAGAATTTTTATAACAATAGTTACATCAAAAGAATCGCATTTTAATGCTTTTTTAAATATATAAGTTTCATTAAGTTTAGATTTCCTCATCAGTTTGATTCTTTCTCTCAATTCTACTTTATTAGACAGTAAATAACTTTAGCGTAAAGAGCGGGACGTTGAGGAAGGAGCAGCCCCTTTCATACATGGAGTAATTTCTGTTCGTTTTAAGTTTTAATGTCGCTCCTTACGTTCAGCTAAAAAAAAACTTTTTTTTATTTAATCAGAAAACGCATGAATCTTATCTTAGAGTAATGAACATAGGAGACCATCCTTCATTTTCTGTAAGCCTACCTGCTAAGTACTTTCCTTCAAACACAGAGACAGTCATTAATATCTTAAACAAAAAAGCTTAGCTGGAAACATGACATTAGAATGGCGTAATATATAACCATAAAAATCATCAGTCAAGAAAAGCTATAATTCAAAATTAAGCAGGATACGCATAAACACTTTATGGGGAAATAATAGTTTAGTGCTTGGCAGTGGCGGTCCTGGCCTATCTTAAGCCAGGGTTAAAATCTTGATTAGCGCCCTCCTGTCTCCCACAAAATTTTCAGGCCGATTTTTTACACATTTTTATTTATTAAAGAAAATATGTTCAGTTAATTAATTAATTAATCATTTTTTAATTATTATTTAAACTATTTAATTATCATTGATTATTTTAATATATTTATTCAATTGCTATTATTTATCTATTGTTAGTTTATTTTTGCTTTATAAATTACTTACTAATTTATTAATCATTAACTATACCCTCTACTCTATTTTAATAAATATAGAATCTCAAAAATTAAAAAATAATAATAACCATTAAATTATTTATTTGAAATTTTGCACCCCTAGTATGTATGCGCCCTGGGCTAGTTCCCCCTCTGTCCTTCCCCTAAAATCACCTCTGGTGCTTGAATATGGTTCTGTCTCATCTACATCTATTGTGCGTACTAGTCATTTTTTTCTTCTCATCAGACAGTTGAAAATTTTGGAAAACTAGGAAAAAAAGGCCGAAAAGATTAGAATATTTGAAGATAAGAATTAAGATCAAAGTATTGGAAACTACGGTAATGACGGTGGCCATATATGGCAATGAAACGTGGCCACTTCACGAGACACCTTTAAGAGAATTAATATTTTTTAATAAATTAGTTAATATTAATTAATATTTTTTTAAGAGAAAAGTTTTTTTATCGCCAAAGTTCTATCGTTGGTAAATATGATGAACACTTCTTCCGTTTTCATCTTAAGAATTTAAATATCCGATTTATATAAAAAGAAAAATGTGGGTGACAAATTCACAAAAAAAGCTAAATATATGTAAAAAATATAAGCAAAATACAGTTTAAATTATGAACTGCACTTTTGTGCTTTCATTTATAATTTAATAGAAAACTATTTTGTTCGTTTTATGCTTGAAGATAATGTTTCAAACCACATTGGCCTGTCATAATATAAAGAAAGAAAACGACCAAAAATGGGGTTTTTAAAGGCCAAACGAAAATACTGAATAGCTCACCTTGTTGTTGTTACGTATTTGATTTAAATTTTTTAAATTTTGGTCTTTTATTTAATTTTTCGTCTTTTTTTCATTTTTGTTATACTTTCCGTGTTTGTTTTGGGGTTTTCGCTTTTTCCTTGATCATATTATTTTGTTCGCGCTGAAGAAGAGGGGTGGTTGTTCTCTCGAATTCGCTTTCTGTGTTTTCTTCAGTATTTTCAAATGCTTTTGAAAACCCCATTTTTGGTCGTTTTCTTTCTTTATGTTTAAGCTTGATTTTCATGTTCAATTTAAGCTTTACTCGTTTTGAGATTTATTTATTCCTTTTTATTAGTACCTTTTGTATGTTTTTTTTACTCTCACTGTATATTTAATTTCTGTTCCTTTTGGGTTACATTTCTTCTTTAATATTAATTTCTTGTTATTTGGAGTTTGAGTTGTTATAAGTTTACATTTCCTCTGATCCTAAGTTTAATATGGCCTTTACTTTTTTTTTTAAAAACTTCTTTTCGGAGATTTTTTTTTTTGATTAATCTCTTAAATACCGGCTATTGCAGAACATACTTCCATTGGCTAGACATAGATTAAATAAAAAAAAAACAAGTTTTTTTTTAACTGAAAGTATGGAGCGACAATAAAACTTAAAACGAACAGAAATTACTCCGTATATGTAAGGGTATTTTCCTCCTCAACGCCCCGCTCTTTACGCTAAAGTTTAACTCTTTCTCTTAAATCTACTATTCAAAACAGTAAAAACAACTTTAGAGTAAAGAGAGGGGCGCTCTATACGCTAAAGTTTTCTTTATTGTTATAAAAAGTAGAGCTGTGACAAAGATTCACATTTATATAATTTGACTCTTTGATTTGGATAAAATGTTTCGAGTAAAATCATTTTAGTTAAAACGCTCTGAACCCACTAAGTGCTTCCCCCTTCCCAATAAAATGAGAAAAGAAGAAAAAACTGCATTTCTAAAGAAACATGAAATGTAGTGGCGTCGATTCACGAAAATATAATTCTTCAAAATCTTTGAGAGGGCCCTACCTCTGATTGCTCCAAATATATCCCTAAGAATATATTGCTCCGTAGTTTTGCCTCTTGCAACGCAGTTTATTTTCTTTGTTAACCTGTTTCCTCAAAATGGTGACCCGGTGAAATACATTTTCGTGTGGGTGATAGATTGCAATATTACATGTAGTAGTAGTAGACAGGTTTAATAGAAAAAACTTGACAGCTATCGCTGATTTGTGTTTCTTTACAACATATTCAAAATCAAACTACACTTGTAAATATAAATCAAACTAAAAATATTAACTCTTATTGTACATTTTGACGAAAACCGGGACGAAAGAATTACCATATCGGTTTGTTCTTGCTTTAACGGGAACTAACTTATCTTGCTTTTTTGTTCTTGATGGTAGAGGTTGATCAGGTAGAATGTCACGGTGCTGAGATTTAGAAAGCAAGAACTATCCAAAACTCATTATCAGAGTTTCGTACCGGTTTTGGAGTGACGGCAGTCCAAGCACTTCCACAGCCTTTTCGTAGGGGATGTCACGGCGGCCCAAGATGATCGATACCGCTCGCTTCTGAACCGATTCAAGCTCCTGACAAAGATACACTGTTCTAAGTGCTGAGGGCACCCAAACAGGGCACGCATATTCCAGAATGGGGGGGACATACGCTATTTATGCATACTTAATACTCTCTGTGTTCGCACTGAACCTACACATACCGTGTAAAGTATGTAGACTAGCGTTTGCGCTTTTAGCCACGTTTTCAATATGTGCGGCAAAGCTGAAGTCATTGGAGAAAGTAACTCCAAGGATCTTGATACTGTTTGTTAGAAGGAATGGAACATTTGACTCCATAGCATCACTTTTTAGCGGGTTAAAGCGCACTATCTTCAACTTGTTCACACTAATCTCAAGATTTAGCTCCGCGCACTCTTTTGTGAAAACACAGAAAAAATTTGAACTGAATTGTGGCGTCACAACTCCGTTTTGTACTAAATATTTTAGGATAAATGACAGGTCGTCGACGAACTTGTAGCGATCGTCATAGTCAGCTATGAGGAAGTTAATTAAAGACAAGAATACACTAGCTGCAAGCTTAGTGCCTTGAGGGGCTTTACAGGTGGATGAGGACCCTTCGGAATTACCTTCGTAGAGAGCAAACACACGATGCATCCTCTGACTGAGAAAGTCCAACACGAGCGTAAGAGTCTTTTTCTTAGCCCCCATCAGCTTGAGATTAAGGGCAGCTACAAAGCGATTGATTAAATCAAATGCCTTTCGGAAATCTATGGCACCAAGGTCTACAAAACTGTGATCTTTTTAGACCAGCTTGAGGAGACTATCGTACATCCGCACTAGGTACACTGAGGTATTACAGTCTTTCAGTCCGCCGTATTGTCTCTGGTCGATAGATCCCTTAATTTGATCAAGTAAGACCCTTATGATAAAGGTCTCGGCCATTTTTGCAAGGCATGGTGTTTGCGAAATAGGTCTAAGTTCGTAACAGCTCTTAGGGTTGGTAACCTTCGGAATTATTCTAACGTAAGCTTTCTTCCAAACAGCTGGAAAGATCCCTATACGAAAGCAAAGGTTTATCAGCACTGAGAGTGGTTTTGCAATGAAAGTGGCGTATTCTCGAATCAGTTTGGGTGGAAGTTCGTCTGGATAAGCTGAAGAGTTTACTTTCACCTTCATCAGGGTCTTAAAGATTGTCATCTCATCGAAAACAACTTCACCTTCATCTGCGCAGGAGTCAAGTATTTCAGACTTCTGGGCTTGTGTGGGAGAAGAAAATGAGGTCCAGATGCGGGTGAAATATTGATTAACCGCATCAGCAGTTGTGTAAGTTCCGTCAGGGTGGCTTATTTTTATGCTGTTATGAATGGACTTGCCAGTGATTTGCTTGACAGCTCTGTGCCATTTCCTGGGATTAGTGTGCCTAAGACTGTCCGAAAATTTCTCACGCCCGTAATCTTTCTTCGCACTTCTCGTGAGAGTGGTAATGTGATTTCGCAATTTTTCGCGTTTTGCAAATATCCTTCTTGGAAAAGGTTGCACTTTTTTCGGACTAGTTTCTTGATTTGGGGGGGGGGTTATCCAGGGTTTATCACTTTCACATCTAGTGAAAGTCTTTTCAGGAAAAAACTCAAGGTATTTGGCATGGGAACTTCGTTGAACAGTTGGCATTTTTTATCGAGGCGTTCGTCTCCATAGACTTCTGGAAAAGGGTAAGTAGCTATCCATCGACCATAGGTGCAAATTGCTGAATCAATAAGCGGACGATACTTGACACGCTTAATTTTAGGCTTGGGTATTGAAGCGGCAGCTGACCAGAGCACAACGTTGTGATCAGAACAGGCAAGCGGCCCAAGGGATTAAGGGTTTTGGTAATATGTCTCACAGTTGGTCAGGATTAAATCAAGTATGCTGCCGGATTCATGTGTTGGGAAATTTATAGCCTGCTTGAGGGAAAGGCATGATGCTAACCAGCTTTTGTTGGTTTGGTTAAAGTCCCCAGCCAGAACAATAGCAGGGTTTCCATAAAAAGCAAGAAGGTGGTCGACAGTCTTTTAGAGGTATGTGACAAGATCACGGCGGTTTTTAGCACTTTCAAGGTAGTAGAGTGAAGCAAAGATGATGCATGAGTAAGCACGCGGCATGGCTGAAGGTTTGCACCAAACCCACACAGCCTCATGTTCAGTGCTTTCGAGTTCACGTAGCTCCTTCATAGGTATATCTTCACGTACGTAAAGGGCTACTCCACCACCTAGTCTCTGGTTACCAAGAGCTTGTCTTGTTCTGAGATATAGGGCATGACCGGTGAGTTTTCCTGTCACTTCAGTAGGGTTCCAAGTTTCTGTTTTGGCTGCAACAGAAACATTGTTCTGCCGTAATCTTACATCGATCTCATCTATTTTATTGCAAAGAGAACGTGCGTTACAAAGCAGGAATGTGGGAAAATGCTTCATTGCATTGTATGCGACGGGAGACAGAGTTGATGGGGGTAGTCTAGAGCTTTCAGGGCGTGGGTTTGCGTCATATCTTCAGAGGAAGGTCAGAGGGTTCTGGTTCGAAATTTTAACATCTATGCAGAACCTGTCTTTTTGTTGTCGGTTATTTGTTTTTATGGCAGAGACTATTGTCTCAATCGCTTTACTGGGGTGCTCTCTTTATCTAGTTTTAACTCGTATTCCGGCTCTTTTCCCGTGCTGCCTTCATCTTTTCTGTCCGTGCAGAGTAACGCGTCCTGGCAGAGCCTTCAGCAGTCAAAGTTCGTTTAAACTGATGAAGGTGGATGGCACTAGTGGTGAAAATGGATAGGGTCTAATTTTAATGAGCGTTTTCATCAAACTGCTGATACCTGCTTGGTTGGTCATCACACCAATTACTAGTCCGTGAGCAACTACATTCAGCAGTGTATAAATTTCTTAGGGTGTTTGATTTTGATCTCACACATATATAGGACTAAACTTTGCAGATAGTCTAGAGCCTCAACGGCGCGAGCACCATCGTTATATGAAATTAGGCTGTTATATATGATATAAAATTATGGATGTTAAAAGATGCCAAAGAATGTTAAAAATTAGTTGATTGTTATTGAATGCAAAGCGGCATACAATCGTCAAAAAAGTGCACCTTTACTCCCAGATTTGCCTTGCTCAGTTGAGTCAAAAGAGGCAAATAGCAACAGTGGTATGGTGCTCCCAATCATTCTTTCAATAAGATAATCAAATTAAGGGTAGAAAATAAGCAATCATTATATAGTGTAACTCACTAGGAGCTTTCTCTGCAAAGTCAAAAGGAAATCAAAAATTTTTTTTCACTATCATATTAAAATTTTGACTCTTTTTAAATTTTGAAATGACACTAGGTACAAAGTTTTACTTACAAGTAAAAATACCGTTCAGTTTCTGAAATGTTTCATCAAACAGTTCGTGGTAACGAACTGTAGTAAGGAGCGACCCGGCTCAATAGTAACCAAAACTCTAAAAAATGGAATTTTGATACCAATAGCTATATCAAAAGAATCGCATTTTAATGCTGGTTTTAAATATATAAGTTTCATCAAGTTTAGTCTTACCCATCAAAAGTTACGAGCCTGAGAAAATTTGCGTTATTTTAGAAAATAGGGTGAAACACCCCCTAAAAGTCATAGAATCTTAACGAAAATCACACCATCAGATTCAGCGTATCAGAGAACCCTATTGTAGAAGTTTCGAGCTCCTATCTACAAAAATGTGGAATTTTGCATTTTTTGCCAGAAGGCAGATCACGGATGCGTGTTTATTTGTTTTTTTGTTTTTTTTTGTTTTTTTTCCCCAGGGGTGATCGTATCGACCCAGTTGTCCTAGAATGTTGCAAGAGGGCTCATTCTAACGGAAATGAAAAGTTCTAATGCCCTTTTTAAGTGACCAAAAAAATTGGAGGGCACCTAGGCCCCCTCCCACGCTAATTATTTTCCCAAAGTCAACGGATCAAAATTCTGAGATAGCCATTTTATTCAGCGTAGTCGAAAAACCTTATAACTATGTCTTTGGGGACGACTTACTCCCCCACAGTCCCCGTGGGAGGGGCAACAAGTTACAAACTTTGACCTGTGCTTACATATAGTAATGGTTATTGGGAAGAGTACAGGCGTTTTCAGGAGGATTTTTTTGGTTGGGGGGAGGGGTTGAGAAGAGGGGGATATGCTGGAGGAACTTTCCATCGAGAATTTGTCATGGGAGAAGAAAACTTCCATGAAGGGAGAGCAGGATTTACTAGCATTATTTAAAATAAAAATTAAAAAATAAATGTGAAAAAGCTTTTTCAGCTGGAAGTAAGGAACAGCAATAAAACTTAAAACAAACAGAAATTATTACCCATATAAGGGGCTCACCTCCTTATGATACCTAGCTCTTTACGCTAAAGTATTTTTAGTAATTTCAACTATTTATTCTACGGCTTTTGTGATTCAGGGGTCATTCTTAATGAATTGGGATAAAATTTAAGCTTTAGTGTAAAGAGCGAGGTACTGACGATGGGGCGAATCTCCTCATATATGTAATAAAAACATGAGAATACAAAAGTTCTTTACGTAAGCTAATTTATAAGTTACGTAAATCTTTTACCAATAAAAAGATTCGTAAAAAATTAAAAGTTCTAGTTGTCTTTTTAATTAACCAAAAAATCGGAGGGCAACTAGGCTTCGCCCCGGCTCTTTTTTTCTCAAAATCATTCGATCAAAATTATGAGAAAGCCATTTAGCCCCCCCCGAAAAAAATATGCAAATTTCGTTTTGATTATTCCTCTGCGGAGAGCCAAATCAAAACATGCATTGATTCAAAAACATTCAGAAATTAAATAAAAAAAACGAGTTTTTTTAACTGAAAGTAAGGAGCGACATTAAAACTTAAAACGCACAGAAATTACTTCGTATATGAAAGAGGCTGCTTCCTCATCAACGCCCCGCTCCTTACGCTAAAGTTTTTTAATGTTTTAAAAAGAAGAATTGAGAGAAAGAGTCAAACTTTAGCGTAAAGAGCGGGGCGTTGATGAGGAAGCAGCCTCTTTCATATACGAAGTAATTTCTGTGCGTTTTAAGTTTTAATGTCGCTCCTTACTTTCAGTTAAAAAAACTCGTTTTTTTTATTTAATTTAACAAGGAATGATATTTGGAACTATTAATGAGATAATCCAGGCGGGAAATTCAAACAAAATAATTTATTATAGTTACAATAACTTAGTTTTGACCAACCTACCGGCTACTTTCAGCAAAATTTAGAATGTTTAATGAAATAAAGTAGATTCAAGAAGTCTTTCGGGTTGGCCAATAGTATCGTTTCATCAACGGCTTACATTTGGTATAATCCATCAAAAATTGTATAACTTGTAAAAATATTTTTGTCTTTCTCCAAATTAGGTGAAGCTACGGTTACTATATAGAAGTTCTGTTAAACTGAATAGAGTGTTTTTATTCTTTTGTTTTATAGCATAAACAATGTTTGATATTCATAAGTCAAAATCTAATTTGTTTTCTATTAATTGCAAAATTTTAATCATAAGAATATTTTATCAAATAAAAAGCACGTAAAGGACTTCCAATGAAAGAATCAATAAAATAATGAACTCCTTAAGGGTTTGAGTACTCCCTAGTTGAAATTTATAAGTTCTTGCGTTTAAGTGTTTTTGAATTTAAATGGGGCTCAACAGAATATAATATTTTAAGCTTAAGGCTAGCATATAAAATCGTAAAAAACAAATATGTTAATTTTTGAATTACGAGTTAAGTTGGCAGAAACCAAGGTAACGGATGCGTGTTGATTTGTTTCTTTGCCCCAGGGAAGATCGTATCGAACCATTGACCCTAGATGATCGGAAGAGGGTTCATTTAGTAGGAAATAGAAATTCCTAGTCCCATTTTTAAGTGACAAAATATTGGAGGTTAACTAGCCCCTCTTCCACCCCCTTTTTTCCCAATGGTGTCTAATCAAAATTTTGAGATAGCCATTTTGTTCAGCATGGACTAAAGGTCTAATAACTATAGTTTTGAGGATGACTTGACCCCTCACGTTTTTTGGGGGAAGGGCTGCAAGTAATGCAGGTGTTTTTTGAATTTTTTTTTTAAAAAACTTCTATTCTTATTAAACAGTCTTTGTGTATCAGTAGTCATTCATAAATAATTGGAACAAAAAGTCAAACATTAGTATAAAGAGCGATGTATTGAGGAGGGGGATATCCCCTTCATATTCGTAATGATTTTTTTTTGTTTTAAGTTTTAATGTTGCTTCTGACTTTCAGTTGAAAAATCTGCTTTTTCTATTTAATTTCATCTAGCGGGACCAAAAGTCTACCATCAGTGGTCGAAAACTAGTATTTTTATACTGGCTTTTCATCTGTTTTTCTATCTACTGTACATTCAGCTCCAAAAAAAAATATTTTTAATTTGTTTCTCAAAATTTTATTCTATTTCAAATACGACCTTTTTACTATTACGTTGTGAATGTTCAAGAGTGAGATAGTGGAAAATGATTAATGGGCAAATCTTTTCTCGATTTTTTATTAGGATTAAATTTCCCAGAATCTAAGGAAGATTTATTTTTCATATTATAATTTAAAAATACTAAAAAAGAGTACTTCCTAACTAAAATTCGTACTTTCAAAATTCCAAGTGACAATAATTTCCCTCCTCTTCCACTCCCCTATTTTTGCCCCTTGTTTACTTAAGAAAGCTCCACGCTCTTGAACTATCAATGAAGTTAGGGTAACACGTTGGGGGTAGTCAGTATGGGGGGTAATGCTTTCTGATGGAATTGATCTCTTGTGAAGTAGCTTGATCTAGTTCTAGACTTTTTTTGATATAAATATTAATTCCCGACATCCCCACAAGACTTTTACGTAAGACTATACCCCTGAGAGAGGTAGAATCAATGCCTTTCGCCCAAGAGGACGACCACTCAAGCACTAGCGAGAAAATTTTTGTGACACCCCGCCCCGGTACTGCTGAGGACTACAAAAAACATGAAGGCATATAGAACATATTGTAATGATGCCGTTAGAGGATGATAACTTTGTGTACAGCGGCATAACATATGCCATTAGGGGATGCCATCGACCAACCCCGCCGGTCGAAAGTTAGGAAGAAGAAAAATGCAATATCATGGGTGTATTCTATATCGTTCTAGGTTTTGAAGGAGATGAAAAGATAAATATTTTATCACCTAATTGACCTCTACTGGAGAACTTAAAGTAGAAGTTTAGAAATATTTCTTAATGGTGCTTAATTGCTACAATGGCTTTGGGCAACCTCATTCAACAAAACGGCTGCGAAGAATGGCTACAGCTAAGGACTTCAGTGTCCGTGCTTGATCAGACCTCTTTCAGGGGAGAGCTGCATTATATGTAAAAATGTCAATGTTTGAAATGTCAATGTTTGTAATGTAAAATGTCAATGTTTGCATTATATGTAAAAATGTCAAAGAGAGCATCAATGTTTGTAAAAATGTCCACGTGAATCTCTAATCTTTAGCAGATATAGGGCTAAGCAGATAGAAAGGGGCGTATTTTGTAATAGAGGAGAGGGGCAACTGCCCCTCCCAAACTTCGGTTTTCTCCCCATCCAGACCCGAACTTGCCCCCCCAAATGAAATTCAGATTCTTCCATAATCTTGTCAAAACTAAGATAAATCTTCATAATTCAAGCATCAACTGAAACAGGCCAGTTTGTTTAGTACCTTTCTCACCTTTATACCTTTTACCTTTATAGTACCAAAAAGTACCTTTATAGCACTTTTATAGTAAAAAAAAAAAGTCCCTTTATTGCACCAGGATTTTGACGAAAGCACGCCACTGCAGCTAGGGCTTCTTATGTACTTTCGGAGAGTAAAAACATATAAAAACTGTAACTCATTCTTTCTCCTTGATGCTTGATATGTGTTTTTCTATTTCTTGTTCTTTTTTAGAGGCTAATGACACAAAAATGAGGGGGGGGGGTCAAACTGTAATCCATGGATAATGTTTTTTATAAGACATTTTTTGTGAGTTTCTCAGAACAAACAGTTCGTGACAACCAACTTTAAGCAAGGAGCAATGTAGCTCAATAGTAACTGAAACTCTAAAGAAAAGTCTCTATAACAATAGATGCACAAATAGAATTAAATTTTGATGCTTATTCAAAATATATAAAATTAATCAAACTTATTGTACCAATCAAAAGTTATGAGCCTAAGGAAATTTGTCAAATTTTAAAAAAGAGGAGAAACACCCGCAAAATATCAAATGATCTTAATGAAAATCAAACCATCAAATTCAGCCCCTCAGACAACTCTACTTCAGAGGCTTCAAGCTAATATGTAAAAAAAGTGTGGAATTTCGTATTTCTTGCGAGAAGAAAGATTATGGATGTGTGTTTATTTTATTTTTTGTTTGTTTTTTCGTTTCTTTATCCCAGGGGTAATCATATCGAATTAGAGATTGTAGATCGGTAGAAGGCTTATTTTTTTTCGGGAATTAAAATTTTTAGTGTCCTTTTTATGTGACCAAAAATATTGGAGGGTAGCTAACCCATATCCTACGCTCATTTTTCTCTAGTTAACCCGATTAAAATTTTAGATGGATACTTTTTTCAGCATAGTAAAAAAATCTATTAATTATGTCTCTGATGATAACTTAAACTCCTACAGTTCCTTGGGGAAGGGCTGCAGGCTGTCAACTTTGTCCATTGCTTACATACAGTATTGGTTACTGGGGAGTATACAGATGTTTTAGAGGATATTTTTCTTGTAGAAGGAGGGGGGGGGGCTACTTCTGAGGATCTTTACAAGGTGGTATTTTTCATGGGAGAAAAAAATAATTTTATAGAAGGAAAGCAAGATTTTCCAGCATTATTTAGAAAAACGATCAGAAACTAAATAAAAAAACAAAACAAGTCTTTTCAACTGAAAGAAAGGAGCGGGAATAAAACTTAAAACAAACAGAAACTATTGCTTATAATAGGGGGGTCACCCCCTTGGTAGTACTTCCCTCTTTATGCTAAAAATGATTTCAACACCGTTAAAAGAGTTTTTTGTTCTAATTAAACGGCCTTTGTGATTCTTAAAGAATTCCTGAAGAATCTCATTCTTAAGGAATTCAGACGAAATTCGAACTTTAGCGTAAAGAGCTATGAATTTATGAGGGTGCGACCGCCTCATATACTTAATAATATCTGTTCGTTTTGGTTTTTAATGTTGCTTCTTACTTTAAGTTGAAATTTTTTAATTAATAATGTTTAAACACAATCGACAGTTTGATATCTTTAGTTTATTACTTTGATTCCTTCTTCGTGAGCCGTGTTTCTTTTTACATGGGTATTTACTAAAAAACGGTCATCGATAGGAGTCGAGCCCAGGGGAATTAACGATGGACCATGCCCATCAACAAACTTTTTATCGTTAAACATAATTTTAGTTTAGCTTTGTCAGTCGAATATTGGTAAATTAAAAACAAGAAAATGGATGGTGATTTTAGTGACGATTTTGTTACTTTGGTCGAGACAAGGTGAACACACTTTTCGATCTTATTTTCTATACTCTTTCAAACTATAATACTCATTTATTTTGCAATGCATATTTAAAGCCCTTAAATGGGCCCTAAAGTTAAACTCATTTCCTGCCACTACTTAACAAGACTGTTGAGAATAAAAGAGGTACGTTCCTTATTTTATGCCCCTTTACGTTTTAATAGTCCTTACCCTGAAAATGCACCCCACTCTTTCTGATGGTCCAAAATACAGTCCTAAATGATAATAAATATAGAAAACAAGTTTTTTAACTGAAAGTAAGGAGTGATATTAAAAATTAAAACGAACAGAAATTACTCCGTGTATGAAAGGGGTTATTCTCTCCGCAACGTCCCGCTCTTTACGCTATATTTCGACTCTTTCTCTCAATTCTACTTTATAAAACAGTAAAAACTTTAGCGTAAAGAGCGGGGCGTTGAGGAAGGAACAGCCCCTTTCATACAGATGATCCTAGATGATTGGGACCCTCTTCCGATCATGTAGGATCAATGGTTCGATACGATCATCCCTAGGGAAACGAACAAATCAAAACACATCCTTGACGTTGGTTTCTGCATAATTTACTCGTAATTCATATTTGTTTTTACGATTTTATATGCTAGCCATAAGGTTAAAATGTTATATTCTGTTGAGCCCTGTTTAACTTCAAAAACACTTAAACGCAAGAACTTATGAATTTCAACTAGGGAGTAGTCTACCCCTTAATGAGTTTATTATTTTACTGATTTTCTTCATTGGAATTCCTGTACTTACTTTTTATTTAATATTTTGATAAAACTATTTCTTATGATTAAAAATTTACTATTTAATAGACAACAAATCAAATTTTGATTTAAAAATACCTAACATTGTTTATGCTATAAACAAAAGAATAAAAAACACCCTATTTAGTTTAACAGAACTTCTATATAATATCAGTAGCTTCGTATTTAAAGAATTCAGTATTGTGTTAAAATGTTCAAAATAATTTTCGAAGGGTTATACCAAATGTAAAGTCGTTGATGAAACGACACTATTGGCTAACCCGAAAGACTTCATAAATCTAGCTTATTCCCTTATCTATTTAAAATTTTATTGAGTTAGCTGATAGTTTGGTCAAAACTAAATTATAATAACCATAGCAAACTGCTCCAAACTTAAAATTAAATCTAAAAAAACTTCGAATAAGTAAACTAATATCATTATAACTCGGAATTGGAATTATTCTCGCTCAAGAGACAGAAAATACTTTTTTTTTTTTTTTTTTTTGTGGTTATTCTACATCAGTATCTTTTTTAGGTATACAAAAACTGTTAATGTATACCTTCATTTCCAAGGATTTAGAGAATTCTTCTTAATGACAAGTTAAACAAATTTTGAAGGGTTTTACCAGTTGTAAAATTGTTGAAGAAATGATAAAGTTTGTCAACACGAATGCACATTCACTATGTCTTTACTGTTTAGGGAATTATTTTATATTTGATACTTTATAAAATCATTTGATTAATAATATTTGATATTTTAATTTTTTATAATATTTTAAAGTAAATTGAAAATTTATTCTTTAGGCCCTATTTATTTTGATTAGGCAATTTAGACGGGCCATGATTCTTCTGTTTTGTATATCTTATTTGTATTTCCCGCCCGGATAATTCCGTTAACAGTTCCAAATATTATTCTTAGTTAAATGAAACGTTTCAGAAACTGAAAGGTATTTTCACTTGAAAGTAAAACTTTATACCTAGTGTCATTTCTAAACAACGAAACACGAAACGAATCCGAAAAAAAAATTCAGGGTGGGGGAGGGGGTTCAAAGCCTTTACGCCCCCGATATAGCATTGTATATTATGAGCTCACGAACCTTCTTTTAGAGGACAAAGTAAGACAGCAAATTAAGTCAAAGACATTTTTAACAATCCAAAAATGAGATATATCTTTCTGAATTTAACGTGGATTTGGTTGTTACTTGCATTTCTCGTGCTTTTCAAATTCCCTTTTTGCTTAGTTTTCGGCTTTAGTATAGAGCTTACCTAAAAGAATAACCCTTCCCCCTCCTTTAAAAATTTTGTTTATTCACCATACATACAAATAATTTCTGAACCTCTTTTCATTTACAATTCTAATAAAAATATATAGAAATGAGTCAAAATTTTAAAATGACACTGAAAAAAAACTTTTTAATTTCAATTGGCTTTGTAGATAAAGCTCCCAATGAATTACATTATATAACTATTGCTTATTTTTCTACCCTTAATTTGATTATCTTATTGAAAGAATGTTTGGGAGCACCATACCACTGTTGCTATTTGCTTCTTTTGACTCAACTGCGCAAGGCCAATCTGGGAGTTAAGGTGCACTTTTTTGACGATTGTATGCCGCTGTGCATTCAATAACAATCAACTAATTTTAACATTCTTTGGCATTTTTTAACATCCATAATTTTATATCCCATATAACAGCCTAATTTCATATAACATTCTTATGTAATATAAATAAACAAAAAACTAATTTTTTAGCTGAAAGTAAGGAGCGACATTAAAACTTAAAACGAACAGAAATTACTCCGTATATAAAATGGGTTGTCCCCTCCGCAATCCCTCGCTCTTTACGCTAAAGCTTTTAATTGTTTTAAAAAGTAGAATTGTGGCAAAAAGTCAAACTTTAGCGTAAAGAGCGAGGGATTGCGGAGGGGACAACCCATTTCATATACGGAGTAATTTCTGTTCGTTTTAAGTTTTAATGTCGCTCCTTACTTTCAGCTAAAAAAATTAGTTTTTTTTATTTAATTTCTGAACGTTTTTGAATTAATGCATGTTTGGTTTTGGCTCTCCGCACATAAATTATTAAAATGAAATTTGCATATTAATTCCTTTTTTGGCTAAATGGCTTTCTCTTAGTTTTGATCAGACGATTTTGAGAAATAAGGGGTGAGGAAGGAGGCCTAGTTGCCCTGTAATTTTTCGGTTACTTAAAAAGGCAACTAGAACTTTAATTTTAACGAACGTTTTTATTAGTAAAAAATATGCGTAACTTAAGAATTAATTTACGTAACAAACTTTCATAACCTTATATTTTTATTAGGTATACGAGGGGGTTTGTACCCTCGTTAATACCTCGCTCTTTACACTAAATCGTAAGTTTTGTCCCATTTTTTTAAGAATGACCCCTGAATCAGAAAGGCCGTAGAATAAATAGTTGAAATTATTTAAAATACTTTAGCATAAAGAGCAAGGTATTTATCTCCTCCTAAATACCTCGCTCTTTATGCTAAAGTATTTTTAGAACCCCTCATATGCGTAAAAATCTCTGTTCGTTTTAAGTTTCAATGCTACTTCTTCCTTTCATTTGAAAAAACGTTTTCATGTTTATTTTTCATTGTTTTCTTATAGTAATGCTAGAGAATCCTGCGCCCTTGTCATTGAATTTTTCTTCCCCCATGACATATTCCTCCAAGGAAAGATCCTCCAACATAGCCCCCTCTCCTCAGCCCCACCCCCAAACAAAATAAAATCCCCCTGAAAACGTGTGTACACTTCCCAATAACCATTACTATATCATGAAAAGAGAAATCACCAATGCTACAGCACAAACACACAAAAAAAAAAAAAAAAAAAAAAGAGAGACAGAAGGAGAAAAGGAAGACTGTTTTCCTAAATTAGCGATTAATATAGACCAGCACCTGAATGAGGCCTTAACCCTACCCATCTATACAATCACATAGGTCAAACACTGGTCAAAGTTTGTAACTTGCAGCCCCTCCCCCAGGGATTGTGGGGGAGTAAGTCATCCCCAAAGACATAGTTATTATGGTTTTCAACTATACTGAACAAAATGGCTATCTCAAAATTTTGATCCGTTGACTTTGGGAAAAAAATGAGCGTGGGAGGGGGCCTAGATGCCCTCCAATTTTTTGGTCACTTAAAAAGGGCACTAGAACTTTTCATTTCCGTTAGAATGAGCCCTCTTGCGACATTCTAGGACCACTTGGTCGATACGATGACCCCTGGGAAAAAAAACAAAAACAAACAAATAAACACGCACCCGTGATTTGTCTTCTGGCAAAAAATACAAAATTCCACATTTTTGTAGATAGGAGCTTGAAACTTCTACAGTAGGGTTCTCTGATAAGCTGAATCTGACGGTGTCATTTTCGTTAAGATCCTACGACTTTTAGGGGGTGTTTCCCCCTATTTTCCTAAATAAGGCAAATTTTCTCAGGCTCGTAACTTTTGATGCGTAAGACTAAACTTGGTGAAACTTATATATTTAAAATCAGCATTAAAATGCGATTTTTTTGATGTAGCTATTGATATCAAAATTCAATTTTTTAGAGGTTTGGTTACTATTGAGGCGGGTCACTCCTTTAAGGTTCGTTACCACGAACTGTTTGATTGCAATCTATCACCCAGACGAAAATGTATTTCACCGAGTCACCATTTTGAGGAAACAGGTTAACAAAGAAGACAAACTGCGTTGCAAGATGCAAAACTACGGAGCAATATATTCTTAGGAGTATATTTCGAACAATCAGGGGTAGGGCCCTCTCAAAGATTTTGAAGTATTATATTTTCGTGAATCGACGCCACTATATTTCATGTTTCTTTGGAAATGGAGTTTTTTCTTCTTTTCTCATTTTATTGGGAAGGGGGGAGCCCTTAGTGGTCCAGAGCGTTTTAACTAAAATGATTTTACTCAAAACATTTTATACAAATCAAAGAGTCAAGTTATGTAAATTTGACTCTTTGTCACAACTCTACTTTTTAAAACAATAAAAAAAAACGTTAGCGTAAAGAGCGAGGCGTTGAAGAGGGGACAACCCCTTTCATATACGGAATATTTTCTGTTCGTTTCAAGTTTCAATGTTGCTCCTTACTTGCAGTTTAAAAACTTGTTTTTTATTTAGTTCTTGAACGTTTTTGAATTAATGCATATTTTGATTTTGGCTCAGCGCACATGACTAATTAAAACGAAATTTGCATATTTTTCTTTTTTTTTGCTAAATGGCTTTCTCGTAGTTTTGATTGGACGATTTTGATGAAAAAGGGGTGGGGGAGGAGGCAAACTTGCCCTCCAATTTTTGGTTATTTGAAAATGCAACTAGATTTTTTTTATTTTTCTTTACAAACGTTTTTGTTAGTAATAAAATACGTACCTTACGAATTAACTTACGTAACAAACTTCTATATTTGTGTATTTTATTACATATATTAAGGGGTTCACCCCCTCGTCAATACCTCGCTCTTTACAGTAAAGCTTGAATTGTGTCCCGAATCTTTAAGAATGACTCCTGAATCACAAAGGCCGTATAATAAACGGTTGAAATTATTAAAAATACTTTATCGTAAAGAGCAAGGTATTGTGGAGAAGAAGAGCCCCCTTTTATACGTAATATTTTATGTTCGTTTTAAGTTTGGATGCTGTTCACTACTTCCAGCTGAAAAAATTTTACTCTAAAGTTTTTTACTGTTTTGAAAAGTAGAGTTAAAAGAAAGAGTCAAACTTTAGCGCAAAGAGCGGGGCGTTGAGGAGGAAAATCCCCTTACATATACGGAGTAATTTCTGTTCGTTTTAAGTTTTAATCTCGCTCCTTACTTTCGGTTAAAAAAACATGTTTTTTATTTAATCTATCTATAGCCAATGGAAGTATGTTCTGCGATAGCCGGTATTTAAAAGATTAATAAAAAAAAAAAAAAATCTACGAAAGGAAGTTGCTTAAAAAAAGTAAAGGCCATGTTAAACTTAAGATCAGAGGAAATATAAACCTACAGCAACTCAAACTCCAAATAACAAGAAATTAATATTAAAGAATAAATACATTTTTCTATTGAATTATAAATGAAAGCACAAAAGTGTAGCTCATAATTCAAACTGTATTTAGCTTATTTTTTTTACACATTTTTAGCTTTTTTTGCGAATTTGTCACCCACATTTTTCTTTTTATATAAATCGGATATTTTAATTCTTAAGATGAAAAAAGAAGAAGTGTTCATTATATTTACCAACGATAGAACTTTGGCTGTAAAAAAAGAAAACCTTTCTCTTAAAAAAGTATTCATGTGTCTCGTGAAGTGGCCACGTTTCAATGCCATATATGACCACCGTCATTACCGGGGCTTCTAATATTTTAATCTTAATTTTAATCTTCAAATATTATAATCTTGTCGGCCTTTATTTCCAAGTCTTCCAAAATTTTCAACTGTTTAATAAATATAAGAAGTGTCCATTATATTTACCAACGATAGAACTTTGGGGGTAAAAAAAAAACCTTTCTCTTAAAAAAGTATTCATGTGTCTCGTGAAGTGGCCACGTTTCAATGCCATATATGACCACCGTCATTACCGTGGCTTCTAATATTTTAATCTTAATCTTCAAATATTATAATCTTGTCGGCCTTTATTTCCAAGTCTTCCAAAATTTTCAACTGTTTGCTGACAAGAAAAAAAAATGACTAGTACGCCCAAAAGATGTAGATGATACAAAACCATATTCAAGCACCAGAGGCGATTTTAGGGGAAGGACAGAAGGAGCACTGGCCCAGGGCACATACATACTAGGGGTGCAAAATTCCAAATAAATAATTTAATGGTTATAATTATTTTGTAATTTTTGAGATTTTATATTTATTAAAATAAAGTAGAGGGCATAGTTAATGATTAACAAATTAGTAAGGAATTTATAAAGCAAAAACAAACTAACAATAGGTAGATAACAGTAATTGAAATAAGTATATTAAATAATCAATTATAATTAGATAATTTAAATAATAATAAAAAGAGATGAATTAACTAATTAACTGAACATATTTTCTTTAATAAATAAAACTTGTAAAAATTCGGCCTTAAAATTTGTGGGACACAGGAGGGGGCGCTAATTAAGATTTTAACCCTGGCGTAAGAGAGGCCAGGACCGCCACTGCCAGGCACTAAACTATTATTCCGACATAAAGTGTTTATGTGTATCCTGCTTAATTTTGAATTATAGCTTTTCTTGACTGATGATTTTTATGGTTATATATTACGCCATTCTAATGTCATGTTTCCAGCTAAGCTTTTTGTTTAAGATATTAATGACTGTCTCTGTGTTTGAAGGAAAGTACTTAGCAGGTAGGCTTACAGAAAATAAAGGATGGTCTCCTTAGTTCATTACTCTAAGATAAGATTGATGCTTTTTCTGAAATTTATTAGATACTACTCAAAGTGCTTGTCAGAAAACGAATGTATACTCATACAGAAAATGCAGCGCATACTCTTTTGCGTAGAAAGCAAGGGTGTAATTTCGTCAAAATCTTGGGGGGGGGAGGCAAAGTTGCAGCCAATTTTCCCAAATAAAGTGATAATGACAGTAAATACTAAAAAATAAGCCTTTGCTACCATAAAGGTACTATTTAGTGCTATAAAGGTACTTTATAGTACTATATAAAGGTAACTTTTGGTACTATAAAGGTAAAAATGTACTAAAAAACTGATCTGTATCTGTTGATGCTTGAATTATGCAGGTTGATTTTAGTTTTGACAATGATTTTGAAGAAACTAAATTTCAGTCGGGGGAGGGCAAGCTGAGGGGTGGGGGCAAGCCGAGGTCTGGGAGAAGCAGTTGCCCCCATCTCCCATAGCAAAGTACGCTCCTGGTGGAAAAGAAAGGCAAATTTCGTGCGCGTTTTCCGCAAATTTAAAATTAAAAGTCTTCGATACTACCTAATGACGAAAGGAAAAAAAAAAACCAACAGTGTATACACTTTTGTGAGGACTGGAGAAAAAAACATTGCACAGTTGGTTCACAAACAAAATAATAGCCTCTCGTGTCCTCCACCCTCCCAAGAAGAATGAAGCTTCCTGGAATTCCCAATCCTATCTCCAGCAGTCAGAACATATATTTCCTGGGGTGACCAGAACCCACTGGCTCTGATTGTAAGTCTTCCAGCTACCCGTTGTATCATCTCATGTGACTGGTAAAGCGTTACGGACATTTACCAATTATACAAAGTAAGGTGTTTCCGGACAAACTTTTTCGTTTCACTAATCGCTTATATTGGCTCCACTTGTGTTATTAGCGAAAGATGCACTGCCAAAAGTCGTACTTTTTGGCCATTAACCCTAGGCCAAACCAAAAGAAGATCGTCCCCTAATGGGATTAAATAAAAAAATAACACGTTTTTTCAACTGAAAGTATGGAGCAATATTAAAATTTAAAACCAGCAGAAACTTTTACGTATATGAGGGGGTTACTCCTCCACAACACCTCGCTCTTTACGCTAAAGGTTTTTAGTACTTAAAAAAAAGCTTCTTGCTGTTTTGGTTAAACGATCATATTGTTTCAGAAGTCCTTCTTAAAAGGTTGGGATATGGGGTAGTTCAAACTTTAGCGCAAAGAATAAGGTGTTGAGGAGGAGCAGCCTTCCTCATATATAATATATAATATATAATATATATTATATATTATATATATATATATATATTATATTATATTATATATATATATATATATATATATATATATATATATATATATATATATATATATATATATATATATATATATATATATATATATATATATATATATATATTATATATATATTATATATATTATTAATTATATAATTAATATAATTATATATATTATATAATATATATTATGTATATATATATATAAAATATATAATATATAATTATATCATATGTAATAATTTATGTTTATTTTAAGTTTTGATGTTGCTCCCTAGTTTCAGTTGGAATTTTTTTTTTCTTTATTTGATTTCTGATCGTTTTTTAAATAATGCCAGGAAATCTGGCTACTTCTCTAAGGAAAATTCCTCCTCCCAAGGATGTATTCTCTAGACAATTCAATTTTGGTAAAAATTACCCCGGACAATTGCTTTCAACATCTTCACGCGTAAAATTGGGACGGAAAAGAGAAAGCAAGGCATAAGATGAATTTCGCATAGTAATTCTGACAAATTCCTCCAATATAAAACACCCCGAAAACCTCCACATCCATGGAAAATTATCCCCGAGGAAAATCCCACCAGCAGCAAATCCCCCTTCCGAAAAACATATGCATTCTTCCCAATAACAAATACTATACGTAAACAATATGCAATTTTTGTAACCTATAGACCTATCCCCAGGGGCTGTGGAAGGGTCATGATATCCCTAAGGGCATAGTTATCCGGCCTTTTAACTATGCTGAACAAAATAAATATTACAAATTTTTTCATCAGACGATTTTGAGAAAAAAGGGGCGTGGGAGGGGACCTAGTTGCCCTCCAATTTTTTTGATTATTTAAAAGGGGACTATAACTTTTAATTTCCGTTCGAATGAGCCCTCTCAAGATATTCTAGGACCAGTGGGTTGATACAATCACCCCTGGGAAGAACAAACAAATAAATACGCATCCGTGATATTTCTTCTGGCAGAAATTTAAAATTTTACATTTTTTCCTATAGGCGTTTGAAACTTCTACAGTAGGATTATCTGATACGCTAAATCTGATAGTGTGACATTCATTAAGATTCTATGACTTTTAGGGGGTGTTTCGCCCTTTTTCAAAAATTGGGCTAATTTTCTCAGGCTTGTGACCTTTGATGGGTAAGATTAAACTTATTGAAACTTATATATTTGAAACTAGCATAAAACCCCGATTCTTTTGATATATCTATTGGTATCAAAATTCCTTTGTTTAGAGTTTCGATTACTATGGAGCTGGATCCCTCCTTAATTACGGTTCGTTACCACGAACTGTTTGATAGAACAATGTCAAAATAAAATAACGAAATCGGAAATAAGGAAATAAGGAACAATCAAAAAAATTAATAAAAGCAGCCATAGAAGAAAGCAAGAGAAACAGGGGTGTTTGCAGGAGGAGCAGTTGCCCCTGTGGCATTTGGGGAAGGAGTAGTTGCCTCCCCCCATTAAGTTGGAAAAAATTATACAGACCATTACCCTTGACTATCTGGACGTGAACCCCTCTCGTCCCCTCTTCCCCCCCAAAAAATACTGGAGATTCGTCTCTGAAGAGGAGCAGCTGCCTTCCCTCCTCCCTTTGCCAGGACCACCAGGACAGCTTTTCGTAGCTATTCAACGATGCTCTTGGTATTCTTTTTTATTCTTTTGCTTTTAAGAAGTGATAATTATCACTTCTTAAATATATACGCATTTAACAGTTTTTTTGGTTTTACATGAGTATGATCTAAGAGATTTTTTTAGCCCGTACATGAATTTTTTTAGGGGGGATAAAAAATATTATTTGACAATATTAATAAGAAGCGTCCCGAAGCATCTCTGATACCCCAATACGTAATGTTTGATTTTACTCGTTCAATCCTACTATTTCACAAAAGGATAGAAATAGAAGGATTAATTTTACTACCTATTAAGAGATCCTTTCTTAATAAATAGCAAAATCAATTATTTATTTATTCTACCCTCAGAATACCATGCAAATTAACATACCATCGGAGTATAAGTGGTATGGAGACGAGGGAGCTTAGCAGCCTGATGTACTGACGGCATTTGTAAGCAACTTTCATACTATGTAACGAATCTTTATAGTAAATGGGAAATTTAAGTTACGTTATATAAACCTTTTACTTAAACAAGTCTTTTTACGCTTGACTAACAGAAAAAGTCAATAAAACCATTCTATTCATTGTCTAAAATCCTCACGATCATCATAAGAAAACTAATCAAAATTAAAATGTGGAACAGAGATGGATAAGGCCGCATCCAGGGGTTCTAGGGAGTTTGAACACCTCCCCCCGAAATGTTTGTTGAACTCAGAAAAACGGAAGAAAAATGCTTACATAAATTTTTACGTGTTTTTGAGTTTTTGACCCCCCCCCCCCGAAAAAATCTGGGATACGGCCCTGGAGGCAATCATTCAAGCTCTGATTAAGCATGAAAGGATTTTTAATTTATTTTCAAAATTTATTAACAGCTCCTCCAGAAATTCAATTTTGGTGCTGCTATATTGACTTTTCTATACCATAATATAGACCTACGTGATAAAAAATTTGGTACTTGTATGATATACCCACCACACCTTGTAACCTAAGCGACCGCACTCAAGAAGTGAAGTTAGGTTAATCATATTGAAATATACCAAAATATGATGAAATTATAATATTTTAGTGACCAAATTATGGAAACTATAACAGAATTATGGAAAGCAGGGTGCCCAGAATACATTATATTAAATACCGAACCAAACTTAACTAACTTTATATATTAAATATTACACTAAAAACATCTGCATAATAGTTTATCTCACTCAGGCTAAGCTGATTATCTCCGAGTACAAACAGAATACCGGTTTAGTCAAACAGTTCGTGGTAACGAACTGTAGCAAGGAGCGACCCGGCTCAATAATAAAAGAAACTCAAAAAAACAAAATTTTGATATTAAGAGATACATTAAAAGAATCGGATTCTTGTGCTGATTTTAAATATATAAGTTTCATCAAATTTAGTCTTTGTCATCAAAAGTTACGAGCCTGAGAAAATTTGCCTTATTTTGGAAAATAGGGGGAAACACCCCCTAAAGGTCATAGAATCTTAAAGACCATCGCATTCAGCGTATCAGAGAACCCTACTGTAAAAGTTTCAAGCTCCTATCTACAAAAATGTGGAACTACGTATTTTTTTGCCAGAAGACCAATCACGGGTGCGTGTTTATTTTTTATTTTTTACAGGGGTCATCGTATCGACCCGAGTGGTCCTAGAATGTCGCAAAAGGGCTCATTCTAACGGAAATGAAAAGTTCTAGTGCCTTTTTTAAGTGACCAAAAAATTGGAGGGCACCTCCAATTTTTGGAGGTACCCCCTCGCACGCTCATTTTTTTAGTCGAAAACCATAATAAATATGTCTTTGAGATGACTTATTTCCCTACAGTCCCCAGGGGAGGGGCTTCAAGTTACAAACTTTGACCAGTTTTTATCAAACAGCTCGTGGTAACAAACTGTAGTAACGAGCGACCCGGCTCAAGAATAAACGAAACTCTAAAAAACGGAATTTCGATACTAAAAGATGCATCAAAAGAATTGGATTTTTATGCTGATTCTAAATATATAAGTTTCATCAAATTTAGTCTTTGTCATCAAAAGTTACGAGCCTGAGAAAATTTGCCTTATTTTGGAAAATAGGGGGAAACACCCCCTAAAAGTCAAAGAATCTTAACGAAAATCACACCATCGCATTCAGCGTATCAGAGAACTTTATTGCAAAAATTTCAAGCTCCTATCTACAAAAATTTGGAATTTCGTTTTTTTTTGCCAGAAGACAGATCACGGGTGCGGGTTTATTTGTTTTTTTTTTTTTGTTTTTTTTCCAGGGGTCATCGTATCAACCAAGAGGTCCTAGAATGTCGCGAGAGGACTCATTCTAACAGACATGAAAAGTTCTAGTGCCCTTTATAAGTGACAAAAAAATTGGAGGGCTCCTAGGCCCCCTCCCACGCTCATTTTTTCCCAAAGTCAACAGATAAAAATTTTGAGATACGATTTTGTTCACCATAGTCAAAAAACATAATAACTATGTCTTTGTGGATTACTTACTCCCCCACAGTACCCGGGGGAGGGGCTGCAAGTTACAAACTTTGCCTGTTGTTTACATACAGTAATGGTTGTTGGGAAGTGTACAGACGTTTTCAGGGGGATTTTGGGTTTTAGGGGGTTGAGGGGAGGGGGCTATGTGGGAGGATCTTTCCTTGGAGGAATATGTCATGGGGAAAGAGAAATTCAATGAAAAGGGCGCAGGATTTTCTAGCATTGCTATTAAAGAAATAATGAAAAATAAAACATAAAAATTTTTTTTAATTGAAAGTAAGGAGTAGCATTGATACTTAAAACGAAAAGAAATTATTACGCATATGAGGGGTTCTTCTCCTCCCAAATACCTCAATCTTTATGCTAAAGTATCTTTAGTAATTTCAACTATTTATTCTACCGCCTTTCTGATTCAGGGGTCATTCTTAAAGAGTTGGGACAAAACTTAAGCTTTAGTGTAAAGAGCAAAGTATTAACGAGGGGACAAACCCCCTTATATACATAATAAAAATATAAGAATATAGAAGTTTGTTTCATAAGTTAATTCTTAAGTTACGTATATTTTTTACTAATAAAAACGTTCGTCAAAAATTAAAAGTTCTAGTTGCCTTTTTAAGTAACTGAAAAATTGGAGGGCAACTAGGCCTCCTTCCCCACTCCTTATTTCTCAAAATCGTCTGATCAAAACTGAGAGAAATTCATTTAGTCAAAAAAGGGATTAATATGCAAATTTCATTTTAATAATTTATGTTCGGAGAGCAAAATTCAAACATGCATTGATTCAAAAACGTTCAGAAATTAAAAAAAAAAAAAAACTGAAAACTTTTTTTTAACTGAAAGTAAGGAGCGACATTAGCGACAACAAACAGAGATTACTCCGTGTATGAAAGGGGCTGTTCCTTCTCAACGCCCCGCTCTTTACGCTAAAGTTTTTTACTGTTTGATAAAGTAGAATTTAGATAAAGAGTTCAACTTTAGTGTATAGAGTGGGACGTTGAGAAGGGAACAGCCCCTTTCAAACGCGGAGTAATTTTTGTTCGTTTTAAGTTTTAATGTCGCTCCTTACTTTCAGTTGAAAAAAGTTTTCAGTTTTTTATTTAATATATAGTAACGGTTATTGGGAAGTGTACAGATGCTTTTCAGGGGGATTATTTTGAGTTGGGGAGAGGGGTTGAGGGGAGGGGTGATATGTGGGAGGATCTTTCTTTGGAGGAATATGTCATTGGGGAAGAGAAATTCAATGAAGGGGGCGCAGGATTTTCTAGCATTATTATAAAAAAAACAATGCAAAAATAAATATGGAATTTCTTTTTTCAACTGAAAGTAAGGAGTAGATTAAAACTTAAAACGAACAGAGATTATTACGTATATGAGGGGTTCATCTCCTCCTAAATACCTCGCTCTTTACGCTAAAGTATTTTTAGCAATTTCAAATATTTATTTTACGGCCTTTCTGATTCAGGGGTCATTCTTAAAGAGTTGGGACAAAATTTAAGCTTTATTGTAAAGAGTGAGGTATTAACGAGGGACAAACCCCCTCATATACATAATAAAAATATAAGAATATAAAAGTCCGTTACGTAAGTTAATTCTTAAGAAACGTATATTTTTTACTAATAAAAAAGTTCGTTAAAAATTAAAAGTTCTAGTTGCCTTTAGTAGTTCAAGTAACCAAAAATTTGGAGGGCAATTAGGCCTCCTCCCCCACCCCTTTTTCTCAAAATCGTCTGATCAAAACTAAGAGAAAGCCATTTAGCCAAAAAAATTAATATGCTAATTTCATTTTAATAATTTATGTGCGGAGAGCAAAATCAAACATACATTAATTGAAATTCAGAAATTAAATAAGAAAATATTAGTTTTTTAACTGAAAGTAAGGAGCCACATTCAAACACAAAATGAACAGAAATTACTCCGTGTATGAAAGGGGATGTTCCCTTCTCCACGCCCCGCTCTTTACGCTAAAATTCTTTACGATATAATAAAGTAGAATTGAGAGAAAGAGTCAAACAGATTCAGTGTACCAGAGAACCATATAGTAGAAGTTTCAAGCTCCTATCTGCAAAAAAAAAAGGTAAAGAATATGTCATTAGACTTACAGTCCCAACCGGCGGTGCTGATCTCTATTTCTTGGCCCTTCAGCCAGGAAGTGCAATAAAGGGTTGGGGGCCAACCATCCTGTGCTTTCGCATCTCTTCCTGTTTACCTTCCCCATATTTCTCCACGTGTCCATTTAGAGCTGGGTCGACTCGAGCTGAGCTTACAGAGTCGCGCCACTGACCCAAACTAAATAATTGGGTACACTGGGATTTGAACCCTCGCCGTCTCAGACAAAGGATTCTCAATCCAGAATACCAATCCACTTGGCCAGGCCTATCTTCAAAATATAGAATTTTGCTACTTTTGCCAGAAGACAAATCACGGATGTGTGTTTAGTTAATTTTTTTCCAGGGATCGTCACATAAAATTAATAGTCCTAGAAGAGCGGAATTCCAACGGAAATTAAAAGTTCTAGTTTCCTTTTTGAGTGACTAAAAGATTGGAGGGCAACTCAGCCCCCTTGCACGCCCATTTCTTCCCCAAAATTATTTGATCGAAATTTTGAGATGGTCATTTTATTCAGTTTAGTGGAAAGATGAAGTAATTATGTCTTTAGGTGTAAAATGACCACCCACAGTCTGCGGGGAGACGCCTGTAAGCTTATAAGACTTGCCCATTGTTTTCGTATAGTATTTGTTATTGGGAAGCATACATAATTTTCTTGGGGTGGATTTCTAACGGGAGAATCTTCCTTGGGGAGGGAAATTTCTGGGGGCGAATATTCCAGAGAAAATGTTCTCATTGCCAAATTTTTCATATGAAGATGTTCCGGCGGAGGGTTTTATTGGTGTATTTTGATTTCCGGGAAATAATTTGTACTTAAATAGACATTTCTGGCATGATCGACAAACCAGTCAGAAATTAAAGTCTTATAAATGTTATTATAATGAATGTTAAGGGATGTTAAAGTATGTTAAGGAGAATACTTTGCTCTGTACGCTAAAGTTTGTCTATTTGTCCCAATTTATTAAGGGCGTTTACTGAAACACGGGGGCCAGTTTAATTAGAATAGGAACTGTTTTAAAAGTGCTTACAGCTTCAGCGTAAGAAGCAAGGTATTGAGGAGTGGGCAAACCTTTATAAACAAAATAAATCAGCCAAAAATAATATGTAAGTTTGTTAGTATTTGTTAATTAATATGTAAATTAATATGCAAAATGTGTAAGATTAAAAATAGTGTTTAGATTAAAAACACTTTTTAGATTGTACTTTTAAGATTGATCAATTGAATTAACATTGCAAATCCAGAAATTGCAGAATCAAAACTTTCTGAGACACAAAAAGGCAATAGCCTGTTATTCGTAGTTCAGCATGATGATGATTATGATGATTTTATTAAGTGATTAAACCTTTACAAGTATTTCACTGCTAAATGTCTACAAACTAGCATTACAAAGAATGAAAAAAAAACTAGAATAAATGAAACTAATAAATGCTACAATCAAAGGCAACAATCAGGTATAAATATCAAATATTAACATGAAACCAGTCTTCTAGTTGAATACAAAAATCTGTTCAAATATTTCCTTAATACTTTATCAGAAATTACTGAACTAGGACAAAGTGGGAAATTAATTCCTAAGCAGTAGTTCAGCATTCTTGCTTGAATTACATGTGAGTTGTTCTTTCTGCTTTTTCGTTGTTTTGCTAATGTAAATGCTTTTTTTTCGCTTTTTTTTCTTCTTCTTTTCAATATTCCATCCACTCCGTTTTTAAAGACTAGTTTTCAAATAAGTAAATTTAAGTACGCAATTCGATAATGCTGACCATATATGAATATCAAATCTTTGGCGTCACTTGAAATTGTTTTATATTTTTTTTTTGTCTTCTTAATTTGCTAAAATATTAATTCATGGCGCCAAGTTACTTGTCCTCTTCGTATTGAATAAAGCAAACAATTCGCGCCATTAATTGTATCCGATGTCGTAAAGTGTCACACAAATTGCCAATTTGCAAATTTGAAGCCATGACATCTAAATGGCAACGTTTTCAGCATTTACTGAATAATTTTCTTTTTCATTAGCGCAAATATTCTTAAGGTATGAGATGATACATATTCATTACGCAGGAGCTGTTTAGGGGTAAGGGGTAATAACGAAAAATGTATTTAATAATTTGAATAAGAATTTCAGGGGCCGGGCCCCGAGGCTCCCCGTGTGTGTGCCTGTACTAAATCATTGAAAGACCTTCAACTGAATAATATAATAAGACAAAATAAATATAAACAAAAATAAATATAAAACATATAAAAATGTTTTATATTAATATAAAACAAAAATAAAGATACAGTAAGTTTAGACAAGATATAATACAAGCCACTTCCCCATCCTCGAAGGCTTACTTAAGGAATTTTGGGTTTCTATTTATGGTGCAACTATAAGCAGTGAAATTCCTATCCAACATGTAGTGGAAATTTTTACTCAAGGATTCCTTAGAAGGCTTCCCTAGAAAAATTTTTGTAGGGTCGCTAGCGGCTTAGAAATGAATACATTGCATTGTGTGCCATGTATTAAAACGTTCTTAAGGTATAATATACTTAAAAGATCTTCAATTGAAAAACATAAGCTAAGGAGGAAAGTGAATTACAATAAGCTTATATAAAACATACTATTAGCCCCTCCCCCTTGCTTTAAAAAAGATCCTGTTAAAGGTTTGATGAAAGCATATTCGGAGTTGCGAAATTATTATCTAAGTTTGTTTATTAAATTTTTAAAATCATGTAGGATCACTATATATTTTAGGATTTTGGCAATAATCAAACACATTTTTGCTGATTTGATTTAGTCAAGTAACATCGGTTGATGTGGGCACTTAAAATGGCACTCTCTCGGCATAGAAAGTTCTCGTCGAAAGACTTAAGCGATTTGCCAAAAGTTTAATGGTCAAACAGTTCGTGGTAACGAACTGTAATAGTAACCGAAACTCTAAAAACGGAAATTTGATACCAATAGATACACCAAAGAATTGGATTTTTATGCTGATTTCAAATATTTAAGTTTCATCAAGTTTTATTCTGGTTATCAGGTAAGTTATTCTGGTGAGGTTATCAGCCCTACTCATGTTAATTTTTGATCGTTTTGATTTGACTCGGCTATTTGCTGTAATTTCTGTTCGTTTTCAGTTAAATTCACTTAGTGATAGTGATTTCTGGTAGTTAACAGTGATTTGTGGTAGTTTATATAGTTAATGGGAGCAACAAGGCTCAATAATAACCGAAACTCTAAAAAACGGAATTTTGATACCAATAGACACATCATAATAATCGGATTTTTATGCTGCTTTCAAATATGTAAGTTTCATCCCCCTGAAAGTCGTAAAATCTTAATGAAAATAGCAACATCAGATTTAGCGTATCAGAGAGCCCTACTTTAGAGGTTTCGGGCTCCTATCTGCAAATATGTGGAATTTTGTATTTTTACCAGAAAATAGATCACGGATGCGTGTTTATTTGTTTTTTTTTTTTTTGCTTTGTTTTGTTTTTCCAGGTGTGATCGTATCGACCCAGTGGTCCTAAAATGTCGTGAGAGATCTCATTCTAACGAAAATTAAAAGTTCTAGTGCCCATTTTAGGTGACCGAAAAATTGGAGGGCACCTAGGCCCCCTCTCACGCTCATTTTTACCAAGGTCAACGGATCAAAATTTTGAGATATTAACAAATTTGGACATAGTCGAAAAACCTAATAACTATGTTTTTGGGGACGACTTACTCCCCGACAGTCCCCGTGGGAGGGGCTTCAAGTTACAAAATTTGACCGGTGTTTACATATAGTAATGGTTATTGGGAAGTGTGCAGACGTTGTCAGGGGGATTTTTTGGTTGGGGGAGGGGTTGAGGAGAGAGGATTACGTGGGAGATCTTTCTATCGAGGAATTTGTAATGGGGATGGGAGAATTTCCATGACAGGGACATTTGTTTGTGTTTTTTCCAGGGGTAATCGTATTGACTTGATGGTCATAGAATGTCGCACGAAGGCTCATTTGAATGGACATTAAAGGCTCTAGTGCCCCTTTTTACTGACCAAAAAATCGGAGGGCAACCCAGCCCCCTTCCATGCTCATTTTTCCCCAAAGTCACCAGATCAAAATTTTGCGATAGAAATTTGTTCAGCATAGTCAAAAAATCTAATAACTATGTCTTTGAGGATGACTTAATCCCCCACAGTCCCTGGGGGAAGGACTGCAAGTTATAAACTTTGCATACTGTTTACATATAGTATTGGTTATGGGGACGTATACAAACATTTTCAGGGATATTATTTCGGTGAGGGGATCGGGGGCTATATGGGAGGATTTTCCCACGGAGGAATTTTTCATGGGAGGATTTTTCCACGAAGGGGGGGGGGGCCGGATTTCCCAGCATTATTTAAAAAATGATCAGAGATTAGATAATAAAAAAAAAATTTTCAACTGAAAATAAGGAGCAATATTAAATCTCAAAATGAACAGAAATTAGTACGTATGTGAAGAAGTTCATCCCCTCGTCAAAACCTCGCTCTTTGCGCCAAAGTCCGATTCTTTAAGAATGACCCCTGAATCACAAAAGCCGTCTTATTAGAATAAATAACTCTTTTGAAAGTACTATAAAAAAAAACTTTAGGGTAAAGAACGAGGTGTTAGTGAGAGGGCGAACCCCCTCATATACGTAATAATTTCTGTTCGTTAATATTGCTCCGTACTTTCAGTTGAAAAAACTTATTTTTTATTACATTCAGTTGAAAAACTAAAAATTTAATTACATACAGAAATGTACCACTGAATAGCATTTTACTGTGGACAAGGCCAAAAATGTTCAACCTTCGGCAACTGCTGGGACATGGACAAGAGAAGGCTGTAGCCTTGCGCCGCTCCAAAATTCCAAAATCGTAAGATTTTCTCGGCTCATCTTACTCCAATTATAAAATAAAATATTTTATTATTCCCCCCTCCACCCCCAAAAAATTCTGGGTCTGTTTCTGTGCGATCTGTCCATCTTCTTTGGCAAAAATCTGCATAATTACACAAAAATACATAAATTCAGACTAGCAATTTTCTTATTACAGCATCAGACTGCTTCAAATGGGCACCAATGGGCAAAATGGGCACCAAAAGAATGGGGCAATTCAATTCTTTTTTCTGAAGATAACATTTTTTTCGTTAATGGAAATCGGTAGAAATATCTCCCACCCCCAAATTTTACGAAGCCACAATTTTGTAGCTTCGTGAAAAAAAAATTTCCCCCTCCCTACGGTATTGTGGATTGGTGCCACTCCAAACCAATCAAAAAAAAAACAAATCAGGATACTCGATTAACCACCCCATAACATTTGAAATACATCTCCGCTTCCCAAATTTCGACTTTAAGAAAAAAAATTAAAAAAGGATACATTCCTTTTTTTCAAAAGGGAATTAAAAAAAAATGGAAGATGGAAATTTGAATCAACACAACAATGTTTATTTAATCAACACTTTGATTCTTTTGCCAGTCACAAAGGAGATCGTTTTTTTTTATGTATGTACTACTTCCTTTATATTAAAATATAAAATAAATAGCATGTTCCAAAAACAGATTCAAAATTCAAAGCCAAATAAGGGGTGAAAATTATTGAACGAAATAGCTTTATTAAAACCATATAAAGTTATATATACCTCTATTAAAAGCTGCAAAAATGAATAACAAGATATTCAACGTTTCTTCAATGACTCTCTTTTTCCATTTAAACAAGTTTCCACCTGAAAGAATATTATTTTGATTAGACCGTGTGATCATTAAAAGATCATCAAACTGAAAGGACAGGCGAAAAAAAAATATTAAGCCACATATCATAGGCAGTGCAATAGCGCTGCCTAAGTAAAGAGCGATGTGGGCACAATGTATTATTATTATTTTTTTTGGTTTTAGACCAGGGCACTTCGTATCTAAGGAGTTGTCGCAAAAATTTCAAAAAAGGACTAATTCGATTTGAAATTGAAAAGGCTAGTACCCTTTCAAATAGTCGAAAGTGATTAGAGGATAACTAACCCCCCTCCCACGCCCACCAATTCCCCAAACACATCCAATCAAAATTTTGAGATAGCCATTTTATTGAACGTAGTTGAAAGGTTCGGAAATTATGTCTTTTAGGGCGACAGTCCCCCCCAAAGCCCTCAAAGTAAGGGTTGTAAGTTGAGCCCTGGGGACATATAAAGTTTTTGTAGAAAGTGTTGTCGTAAAAACCTCAAAAAGGGCTCATTCGATTGGAAATTGAGAGGGCTAGTGCCCTTTCTGATAGTTGAGATTAATCCGGGGACCCCCCCCCCTCCACACCATCATTTCCCCTAATACTTCCGATCAACATTTTGTTATAGCCATTTTGTTCAACGCAATTGGAAGGTCCGAAAATCATGTCTTTGAGGAAGAAAATTCCCCCGCCACAGCTTTCAGGGGACGGGTTGTAAGTCATGCCCTGGAGTCGAAAGTCGAAAAGTGAGAGGCAGGTAGACGTCCTACCCCCACTCCCATCATTTCCCCAAACACTTCCAATCAAAATTTTGAGATAGCCATTTTGTTCAAAGTAGTTGAAGGGTCAGGAAATCATGTCTTTGAGGATGACAACCCCCCACAGCCCCCAGGACAAGAGTTGTAAGTTATGCTCTGGGGGCATGATTATGCCCTGGGGATTTTATCATTATGTTGTTATGATTGTAAAAACTGTTTTTTTTTTTCAGTTTACAAATTTTCTTCTCTTTTCTCTTTTTTTCCCTTATGTTGTATTCTGTCATTTAGACCTGCGTCCCTTTTTGTTTTGACAGGTTATAAATAAATTGAACTGAATATAAGGTTTTTATAGAAAGCGCGGTCATATAAACTTCTGAGGAGACTCATTTGAATGGTAATCAGAAGTTCTAGTGTCCTTTTTAGGAGTCAAAGTCATGAGAGGGCATCTAGCCCCCACCCACCCCCACACACACGTCATATTGTAATGAAATGCATTTAATAAAAATTTTAAGACAGCCATTTTATTTAAAATAGTCCGAATATCGTATAAGAAGGCTTTTGGGGTTGAAGCAAACCCCCATAACCTGGGGGAAAGGGTTGTAAGTTATTCGCTGGGGGAAGTTTTTTATAGAAAGAATGGTTTTATAAGCTTTAGAGGAGGCTCACTTGATAGAAAACTGAAAGGCCTAGTTCCTTTTTAAGAGTCAAAAGTGGAGGGCAACTATCCCCCCCTCAACTGCCCTTCTTTTCACCAAACGAATATGACTGAAATTATGAGATAGCGATTTTTCTCAAAATAGTCCAAAGAACATATAACAATGCCTCTAGGGTTGACACAATCCCCCCGTACTCTGGGGATAGGGTTGAAAGTAATGGCGCGTGGTTATATAAGATTTTTATGGAATCAGCGGTCGTATTCACTGCAAGTGGGGCTCGTTTTATATGAAATTGGAAGTTATAGCGTTCTTTTTAAGAGTCAAAAGTGATTTAAAAGCAACCAGCCCCCGACATTCCCCAAAGATATCCAATCAAAATTTGGAGATAACAACTTTGTTCACTGTTGTTGAAGGGTCCGAAAATTAGGTATTTGAGGAAGACGCCTCTGTCCCCACAGCTCTCAGGGTAAGGGTCGTAAGTTATGCCCAAGGGGCATATAAGGTTTTTATAGAAAGGTTAGTCGTATATACTTTGGAGGGGACTCCAAGGAATGGAAACCAAAGTTTCTAGTTTCTCATTTTAAGAGTCAAGGTGATCAGAGGGCAGCTGCCCTCCCCCCATACGTTGCTTTTTCCTGAAAACCATCCAATAGAAAATTTGAAACAGTCATGTTATTCAAAATAGTCCAAAATTCATATAATAAGGCTTTTGGAGCTGATACAAACCAACAGAGTTCTGGGGGCAAGAGTTGTAAGTTGCGCCGCGGGTGTATTTAAGATTTTTATGGAAAAGATGGTTGATGAATTTTAGAAATTTATATAAAAATCTAGGACAGATATATTTGCTATTTTCATTGAAAAGTACCTCCTACTGTTTTCATTGAAAAAAATCACCTTCCTAAATTTTGGAAAATAGATTTTGCCCCCTCCTAGACTTTTGTAAATCCACACCCATATCTATTGCTTGCAAAGAGGGAAACATATATAAGGAAACTGATAATTAAACAATAGATCGCGTAGCCTTACGACTAATGAGCGTTGGCCTTTTCTATTTTTAAACAATAGTTTACGCTATTCTACATATTCCCATTTTAGTTCTCGAAGAATATCATGGATTTAAGAATATTCTAGAATTTCATGAAAGACCCATTAAATATAAGTAAACAATAAAGATTCAAATAAAGATATAAATAGATATTTTACACACAAATTAACAAATAAACAATAAAAAATAAAATATAATTTCAAAAATAGACAGAAAATAAAATAAAAATTATGCATTAAGATAGAAAACCAGTCAATTAAAGCCCAGGTAACACATTATCAGTTAGGCACATAATTACAGAGTAATTGCACCCTATTATACATTCCAAATGGGTAATTTACGTTGTAATTAGCAAAAACCCAGGGAGTTTCTATTCTACTTTCAATTTGCCACTTCAATTATAAGGAAAAAATTTATTATAGTAGTCCTTATTATTTGCAGTAGAGACAAACTTGGGAGTAAATACACCCGACGACGGGGTTAAGCCGGAAAAAACTACCATAGATTTATTGTGTTCAAAACCCCAATATACAGATTTTCAGATCCTAAAATAAAAAATTTGTTGAAGTTTGAGATGAACAGCACTTGAAAGCCTCCGTCGAAAAGCTGCAGAGCTAGATTTTTCAATTGTTTCGGGTGGGTATAAATAAAGTCCTCATAAGGTTCTGGTAAGGAATTTTCAAGCTCCTACCCTCCTACCTTACTCCTTTAAAGGCACTGATTTGCCATGAACCTTGAACAAGTTCTGTGCTAGGACAAAATTTGGTGATTTGTACAAGCAAATCGTGGGAATTCCCATGGGGGGGAATGCCAGCCCATTTATAGCTGACTTGTTTTTAAGTCAACTAGAATATAAATATATGATGGATAAGAATAATCCAAATAATTTAAAACATGTTTTGTCAAATAATAAAAGATATTTAGATGATATTTTGGTCTTAAATTGTAAGGATTTCATTGATATTTCTAAAAATATATATCCATCAGAGCTTACTCTTGAACCTAGTCATGGCGCTGGTCATGAAGATCATTTCTTAGATTTAAATATTAATATTCGTGATAATAAGAAATCAAGTTTTAAAATGTATAATAAAACGGATGATTTTGATTTTGAAGTGATTAGTTTCCCATTCCCTGAAAGTAATATACACTCAAATATCACGTATTCGGCGTTTTTCTCACAGTTACTTCATTATGCAAGGATTTGTAGTAAATATATTGATTTAAAAAATAGATGTAAAATCTTAAGCTAAAAATTGATATCAAGAGGTTTTTCTGCAAATAAATTAACTTGGCAATTTAAAAAATTTAGTTTTCATTATAATGAATTTTTAAATAAATATCAAAAGAATTATCTGGAAATACTTAAAGAAATTTTCAACTAATTTCGGAGGTTCGACAAATGATGATGCAGCGCCATTTATTTTGAATTGTGTTTCTAATAGAGCGGATTTTTTTAAAAAATAGCCACATGGTAAAGATGAATTCTATAATTGTTTATTTCATTCAATTTCTTATTTTGCAATGTGTTAATATTTGTGATTTGGTAAAATTTATCATATTTAGTTTACCTATTGTTGCTAAAAAGAAGGATATATTAACAGGGTAAGTTTGTTTTGGTGTTACTTGGTTGTTTTACATTTCCTGTTTTTTTTTTCATAGGCATGTATTTTGGGGGTGATACCTGACACGGGGATGCCATGGACATTCTGTGGTAGCCACAACACTTGGCTGGGTAGAGAATTTAAAGTGGCGAAACCCTATAGGCAAGTGTATTCTCCTGATGAGCCCTTGTGTTGGGTTGTTGCCTCTGAATTATCTGTCTTTATTATTTTTTCTATTGTTTGGTAAATGACGACTTATACTTATTGACGACATGACTGCCTGTCCATGGATTATTCTTTATGGTTGATTGTGTATGGCTATGCTGTTTGATCTATGTGATTGTATGGATGAGTAGGGTTAAGGCCTCATTCAAGTGCTTGTCTATACTAATCACTAATTTAGGAAAACAGTCTTCCTTTTCTCCTTCTGTCTCTCTTTTTTTTTATGTGTTGTGCTGTTGCATTGGTGATTTCTCTTTTCATGATATCCCGAATTTGATATATAGGTCTTTCAACCTCATACTTCCATTTCTTCCTAGCTTATAAGGTCCGAAAGATTCAAGAAAATCCGTCCTAGCCATGGAAAAAATATCAGTATCAAGTTGATTTCAGTATTTACCTTTCTTGCACTGTAGGCCTATGCAAAGTTGGCTTATGGTCCAAGAAAGGTAGATTCTTGACAAAGCCTTATCCAGGGGTTAGGGTGTTTGAACCCCCAATATTTGTCAGGCTCGTAAAAACTTAACAAAAATGAATAGAAGAACTTTATGCGTCTTTTAATGTTTTTTTTGTAGCCCTCCCCTTGGAAACGCGCCCCACTCTTTACGCTAAGTTTAATTCTTTCTCTTAACTCTTCTTTTTAAAACAGTAAAAAAAACTTTAGCGTAAAGAGCGGGGCGTTGAGGAGGAAAAGCCCCTTTCATATAAGGAGTAATTTCTGTTCGTTCTAAGTTTTAATGTCGCTCCTTACTTTCATTAAAAAAACTGTTTTTTATTTTAATTTCTGGACGTTTTTGAATTAAAGCATGTTTTGATCTTGGCTCTCCGCACATGAAAAATTAAAACGAAATTTGCATATTAATTTTTTTTTTGGCTAAATGGCTCTCTCATAGTTTTATTCGGTAGATTTTGAAAAAAAGGAGCGAGGGAGGAGGGTTAATTGCCGTCCCATTTTTGATTCCTTAAAAAGGCAACTAGAACTTTTATTTTGTTACGAACGTTTTCATTAGTAAAAATATACGTAACTTACGAATTACCTTACGTAACAAACTTTTGAAAAAAAATTTGAGTTACTATTAAACATTTAAAACTTATTTAGGTGCCTATCGCTTCTTCATCTGCACCAATAACTTTAAAGACGATAATATAAAAAAGGAGCAAAACATGATCTTTGACCCCCTACCTGGGAAAACGGGATACTCACATGTTATAGAGACAACACTCAAAAGGTGAAATTTCGGTTAATCCTAATGAAATATACCAAAATATGATGAAAATATAATGCTTTAGTAACAAAATTATAGAAACTACAACAGAAAATTATGGAAAGCATGCTGCCCAGAACGCATTATATTAAATACCTAACATAACCATCTCTATATATTAAATCAAACAGTTCGTGGTAACAAACTGTAGTAAGGAGCGACCCGGCTCAATAGTAAACGAAACTCAAAAAAAGGAATTTTGATGCTAAAAGATACATCAAAAGAATCAAATTTTCATGCTGATTTTAAATATATAAGTTTCGTCAAATATAGTCTTTGTCATCAAAATTACGAGCCTGAGAAAATGTGCCTTATTTTGAAAAATAGGGAAACAGCCCCGAAAAGTCATAGAATCTTAACGAAAATCACACCATCGCATTCAGCGTATCAGAGAACTTTAAAGCAAAAATTTCAAGCTCCTATCTACAAAAATGTGGAATTTCGTATTTTTTGCCAGAGCACAGATGACGGGTGCGTGTTTATTTGTTGTTTTTTTTCAGGGGTCATCGTATCGACCAAGTGGTCCTAGAATGTCGCAAGAGGGCTCATTCTAACGGAAATAAAAGTTTCTAGTGCCCTTTTTAAGTGACCAAAAAATTGGAGGGCACCTAGACCCCCTCCCACGCTCTTTTTCCCAAAGCCAACGGATCGAAATTTTGAGATAGCCATTTTGTTCCACATAGTCAAAACCATAATAACTATGTCTTTGTGGAAGATTTACTCCCCCAGAGTCCCTGGGAGAGGGGCTGCAAGTTACAAACTTTTACATACAGTAATGGTTATTGGGAAGTGTACAGACATTTTCAGGGGGATTTTTTTTTGGGGGGGGGGTTGAGGGGAGGGGGCTATGTGGGAGGATCTTTCCTGGGAGGAATATGTCATGGGGGAAGAGAAATTCAATGAAAAGGGCGCGGGATTTTCTAGCATTACTATAAAAAAAACAATGAAAAAATAAACATGAAAAAGTTTTTTCAATTGAAAGTAAGGAGCAGCATTAAAACTTAAAACGAACAGAGATTATTACGCATATGAGGGGTTCTATAAATACTTTAGCATAAAGAGCGAGGTATTTAGGAGGAGATCAATACCTCGCTCTAAAGTATTTTTAGTAATTTCAACTATTTATTCTACGGCCTTTCTGATTCAGGGGTCATTCTTAAAGAATTGGGATAAAACTTAAGATTTAGTGTAAAGAGCGAGGTATTAACGAGGGGACAAACCCCTTCATACCCATAATAAAAAAATAAGAATATAGAAGTTTTTTACTTAAGTTAATTGTTAAGTTACGTATGTTTTTTACTAATAAAAATGTTCGTTAAAAATTAAAAGTTCTAGTTGCCTTTTTAAGTAGCCGAAAAACTGGAGGGCAACTTGGCCTCCTTCCCCACCCCTTATTTCTCAAAATCGTCTGATCAAAACTAAGAGAAAGCCATTTAGCCAAAAAAAAGAATTGATATGCAAATTTCATTTTTATGATTTATGTGTGGAGAGCCAAAATCAAACATGTATTAATTCAAAAACATTCAGAAATTAAATTAAAAAAAACTAGCCCCCGCTCTTTACGCTAAAGTTTTTTACTGTTTAATAAAGTAGAATCGAGAGAAAGAGTCAAACTTTAGCGTAAAGAGAGGGGCGTTGAGAAGGGAACAGCCCCTTTCATACACGGAGTAATTTCTGTTCGTTTTAAGTTTTAATGTCGCTCCTTACTTTCAGTTAAAAAAACTAGTTTTGTTTATTTAATTCCATATCAAGAACGAAGTGTGGTGGCTATAACACGTAAGTACCACAAATTAATCTCAAGAAATAGTTTTCGGCATTTATTTTTTGGTGTGAGATAGAGTGAGAAGTGTGATGACATCCGTTTCTTCTGGGTTTGTTAGTTTATACTGTTTGCATTGTCGCCCGGCTTTCGAGCCAGTCTCCATGCCGGGGATGTTATGCGAATAGTTTTAAATATGTATAGTTAAAGAATAATAGAGAACTTGAACTTGAACCAAAAACACGCAAGTACCAAAGACAGAAACAAGCAAATGGGCAAAATATGGATTATTCAATGAAAAATGAAACTTATCGGAGAAAAAACTTTTCCCATATCTTTGTCCATTCTATAAAAGTTTTATAGCATTAACCCCCTCCCCCTCTAAAAATTTTTTACATGAGTGTCAATGCTTCTTCTTGTAACCAGGGTTGCCAACTTGCCCACTTATCGTATGAAATATATTGTTTTTTACATCAGAGGGGATGCAGAGGAGTGAGAATCACTCTTTTAGGGTGTCAGGTTTCGTTCACTTTCAACGTCAGTAATTGGCAACTTCGTCAGAAGTGCATTTTACCCAAGGAACACGGTTGTCAACTTGCACTTTTCGTTTGAAATATATCCTCAGAGGTGATGCGCAAGCAGTGGCAGCCGTGTGCATGAAAAATTAATGAATTGCACTCTTTTGGGGCAAAATCACTTTTTCGGCCTCGATTTGCACTCTTTTTTAGACGTCGCCAGTTGACTACCCAGCTTGTAACTATACTTGACTCTATTGTCTTTCACAACTTGGAGTTAGTGCTGAAAACATTACTAAACAGTTTTACCGATTCAATCGCTTATAAATTACAAATCAAGAAAATATGCATCAATGATAACATACTTTGAGAGCTAAAGGTCATTCTAACCACGATTAAAATAAAATACCCTTATGGTGAGTACAATAGCAAACTTGAAACCTTTGCCATATTACATAAATAATTAGTTATTCACCTCCATAGTTTTAATTACCTTTTTTGACCAGGTGCTTGGACTTAGACAAAGTGATTTTTTTAACTGTAATAACATTTAATTGAAATCTTGATTTCATTTTTTTTTTTTTTTTTTTTTTTTTTTTTTTTTTTTACAGTATTAGGCTTGTAGTACAAATTAGACTATATTTTGCTTTTAGCCTGTGATAGTTGTTTGTCATAAAGTATGATCATTTTATACCCATTAATCACACAAAATTCAATTCAGTTCTTGAACAAGGACTCTTCTTTGTTATATTTTACTAATTTGTGTTAAAATTTTATTGGCCATATTACGCTTGACTGATATTTTTAACTTTATCTTGATGTATTGGTTGATTGGTTGAATTTCTTATACTGAACCCAAGAAGCGAATTCGGCTCTATTAGAGCTTGTCATAGCCTTTTAAGAATAAATATTTTTGTATCTTATCTACCTAAAGTTTTCTCTGATGATTTTTTACAGTATGGTATGCCACAGTGGCGGTTCTGGCCTCTCTTGCGCCCGAGACAAAATTAGCGCCCTCTCCCCGTCTCCAAAAAAAATGTTCAGGCCAAATTCTAATAAAATTTTCATTTATCAACAAAGTCATTTTTAATCTATTAATTCATTAATAGTTTATCGTTTAATTATTTTCTAATTTATTCTATAATTTGTTTAATTCCTATTAATTATTTTAGTTTGATTATTTTATTATTATTATTAAATCATTTTGAATTTGTTTATCAATTACAATAACATATTATCTATTTTCATTAATAAATTGCATTCTCTGCTTTATTTCAATAAAAATAAAAATTTCTAAAATTGTAAAATGATTATAACCGTTATATTATTCATTTTAAATTTTGCTCCCCCAAAATTTCAGCACCCGCGGAAAGTGTCCCCTCTCATACGGCGTACATAGAGCCTTTCATGCTAGCATACCTTAAGACTTAATGCTACGTTATGTAATCTTACAGAGCAAATTTTGTCCTTAACAGAGCAAATTTTGTCCTTAAAGTAGGCAGTGTTATGTACATTCAATGGCGTAAATTAAGGGAGTGTGGCAAGGGAGGGCACGTGCCCCCTAGATATTTTTTCCCTCCCCTAGACTTTGAAAGCTACCTTTTAGGTAGCATTTAATCAATGAAAAACTCTTTTTTTTGTATCGTCCGAGAAGATTGAAAAAAGAAAAATTCATGCCCCCTAGACTTTGAAAAAATTTATTGGCCTCCCCACACTAAGTTTTTGTTGATTGACGTCATTGTATAGACTCAGTCTCTTTTTAGAAGTCTCTTTTCAGTCTCGTTGTGTAGACTAAGTCTGTGTTAAGTCAAGTAAGTTGATGTTATATTACATAAAAGTCGAAACAGCAGCAACAAAAGCAATTTCTGAATTTTTCCCAGACTTTTCCTAGAGTGCCTTTCACGCTTGACCAGGGCTTCTCCATCTCTATTCGCTATTCAACATTTAAAATTTTTGATGTTGTTTACGATTATTTTGACGTTTTTAGACGATGATTATAATGGTGTTTCATATTTTCATATTAGCCCACTTTAAAAGGACTTGTTAAGATGTGAAAGGGTATACTCGACGTGACATCACATGACCGCTTAGCCTTAAAAATTACGTACATAGTGTGAAAGCTGCTTAAAACCAAATATTCTTTTGGTGAACAGAATAATAAATTTCAAACCTTCGTCAGGTCATGAATAATTAATTATTCACCTCCTTACTTTTAATCGCCCTTTGAGACGAAGTTGTTGGACTGAAACAAAGTGATTGTATTAAGTGTAAAGTTTTCCTTGGGACTTTGGAATTTAATTACAGAATTTTCTCTCTTTCAAACAGTTCGTGGCACATTATAAATTTATATAGAAATGAAGTGGGGTTTAGATTGTGTTGTTTTAGATGAGTTTCGAAAATCTTCAATGGAGAGTATAAGACTTTTTGCTCATGTTAGTAAACATTTATTCCGTGGTTCGTGGTAAAGAATTGTAGGTAAGGAGCGAAGCGGCTCAATAGTAACCGAAACTCTAAAGAAACAGGGTCTAGGTAACAATGGATACACCAAAAGAATTGAGTTTTGATGTTTACTCAAAATATAAAAAAATCCATTCAGTTTATTGCTATCCATCAAAAGAATTACGAATCGGAGAGAATTTGTCTAGTTTTTGAAAAAAAGCAAAACACTCTCAAAACATCAAGTGATCTTAATCAAAATCACACCATCAGATTCAGTATATCGGAGAACCTAACTGTAGAGGCTTCAAGCTAGTATATAAAAAAGTGAAATTTGGATTTTTTTTTGCCAGATATGCTGGCAATTCACAGATCACAGATGAGTGTTTATTTTTTTTTTCTTATAATTTGAGTTCATTTATTGACTTTTTTAGATTTTTGTTGAAACTGTAATACCATTTTTAATGTTCTTAGATATTTATCAGCTGAATTCATTTTATATTTACAAACCGCGTACTTTTTTTGGTAATCCAATATATTCATTTTATAACAGTGAATCTGTGACTTTTAGGACAGCGTTGCCGATGAACTGAAAATTTTAGCTATGAGATACGAAACATCTTCAGTGAGCCTTTAAGATCGAAAAATACAATTTTTTTATATAGCAGTTCTTATGAAACTGATACGAAATAAAATACTGAAGAAAAGATATTATAGAGACGTACAATAAATCAAGGGCTAAATGTCAAATGGTGAAAGAGGAATTGGCAAACTCCAGCCAGCAGACTGGACCAGTGAGGTCAATTGGGGGCTGGTAAAGGAGAACAAGAAAACCCTTAGATTTAAAAAAAATACCTTTTTTGGGCAACATTTTTAAAATGCCATTTTTTGTTGTTGTATTCTCATTGAAGCAAATGACCAATTTGTTTTTGACAAATACATTTTGTTCCCCTCAAAATTTTCGTGAATTGACGCCATGTACTGAACATAGCCTAAAAAAAGTGTTACTTCTTTAAAATATTAAAAAAGACCTTTTTTAAATAGCTTGTAGTTTGGAAAATTTAAATATTCATTATTTTAATTACTATACCAGGCTGATCTTTTTCCTGGACGTACCCTTGCTTGTAAGAGTTCGACCTTCCAAGCCCATGGCTCTACTGCGCGTAAAATAGAGATATACACATTCATTTTACCTTTTAAAATACCAAGGAGATTAATGAAAACGTCGCCCCCCTTCCCAGGGCAATGGCGCCACTCGGGGTTAGGGAGCAGGGCGATTTTTGGAAATGCTTTTTTGTGGGGATCTTTCATTGAAAAATAATTTTTTATATTTTCACTGATGAAAATGAAAAAGTACGAATCCTTCCAAATATTGAAAAACATATCGCCCGCTTAATCAAAACCTTTGGCTCATCTTAGGTCTATTTCTACCAGAAAACCAACATTTTCCATGATATTTCTTTTGGTTGTTTCAAAATTATGGAATTTTAGGGTAGTGTGAGACTTGCTTTGGTGTGGGCTTACTTCATTAAATGGTGCTCACAATATAATAACCATTCGAATGCTATTCACGCAAAGTCAGAAATTGTACAAAATTGTTTATTGACAAAGTCCAGGAATATACAAGCTCAAGTATCAGAGCCCCAGAATACTGTGATTCTGAGTCACAACCAAATCAGAACATCTTCATTATAACAGATATGAAACTAGACTCAAACTAACTAAAGTACGCTCAGAATATATACTGAAACAGATCTAGTCAAAGAACACGTAATTGAACTATATCGTTTATTACATGTCCTGGGTTAATAGCTTTATGATCCATATGCTAGGTGACCATAAAAATATAGGTGACGCTAAAGTTTCTTACTGTCTTAAAAATAGAATTAAGAGAAAGAGTCAAACTTCAGCGTAAAGAGCGGGGTGTTGAGGAGGAAAAGCCCCTTTCATATACGGAGTAATTTCTGTACGTTTTTAAGTTTTAATATTGCTCCTTACTTTCATTCAAAAAAACTTGTTTTTTTTATTTAATTCTTGTCAAGAATCGGCCTTTGGATTTTTCAAGATTTTTACCATATAAATTGTTGTAAAACTTTCCAGTTGGACCGATCAGACAAAGATTTAGGGGATAGGGTACACTCCCCTGGATACGGCCTTACCTGCTACTACCGAAAAATACATAACTGTATATGGAGGTATTTTTTGTCAAAAATCGGCCTTTGGATATTTCCAAAATCTTAAGATATAAATTGTTGTAAAACTTTCCACTCGGACCAGTCAGACAAAGATTTAGGGGATAGGGTACACTCCCGTGGATACGGCCTTATCTGCTACTATCGAAAAATACATAACTGTATGTGGAGGTATTTTTTGTCAAAAATCGGCCTTTGGATTTTTCCAAATTTTTAAGATATAAATTGTTGTAAAACTTTCCACTTGCCCAATTCAAACAAACAGATTTCACTTTTGCTGCCCTTGGTAATTTAAATTAGATACTAAGAACGAGGGCATAATTAAAATAGCGGTCTAGCCCACTGGTGGATCTAAGGTGGCCAGGGGACCCCAGGCCCCCAAGATTTTCTGGCCCCTCATTCTTTGTTTTTTTTTTCTATTTTTCAATTATTTTTTAAAATAAAATTTTCAATTTGGTCAATTATTGGCATCCTTGTCACACTGTCTCCCCACAAAATTTTGCCTATTGGTACCCTTTTCACATCGCCCCCACCCCATCCCAAGATTTTGTTCTATCCCCGCCCTTGGCTGGCAGTGATCACCTATATGATAATTTATCATCATATAACTTGCAACTTATTGTTAGCTTCTTTCATCTTTTCCTCAAACAAGAGAAGGGAATCAGTACATCAACTTAACATATTCAAAGCAGGTCTGTTTCATCCAAATCGGCTACTCCCAAAAGCTAAATTATATATGAATGTTTTTCATTTTCGAGATTAAATCTTATCTTTCCGAGTTACATATAGTATTGCCAGATATACTTTCCATAACAGCACAGCCGTAAAAACGAAGATGTTCCGAAAGTACTATTTTTCAAATGAACATATCTGTATATTTTTATATGTATATATGTATATGTATATGTATATATGTATTATATGTATATTTTAAAAACATAATGCGCGACCACCTAAAAAAAACCACATAAATGGGGCATCATGCCAACACTGATTGAGCAATAGATTGAACAATAATACTTGTTTTACGTGACATGGGAAAACCGTCTAGAATCCAAGCTTCAGTTAAAATACCAAAATTATTTAAATGCTCCCCATCCGGCAACACCGGTTCCCTGAATAAAAATGCCTGTTTCACGGGGCATGAGACAAACATTCGAATTCCTAGCTTCGAAATAATGCCCAAATTACTTAACAGCTAATTATTTGGCAAAACTCCTCCCCCTAATAAGTTGAATAATAACCGCCTGTTTTACGGGGCATGAGAAAAACATCCAAAGTCCAAGCTTCAAAATAATGCCTAAATTATTTAAATGCTTCCTACCTGGCAACACTGGTTCCCAAATAAATTAAATAATAACGCCTGTTTTACGGGGCATGAGAAAAACATCCAAAATCCTACTTTCAAGTTTTTACGACGAGTCTCTCATGCTGTCTTTTCACATAAAAGCGATTCCAGATCGTATCACCATCATAGCTTAAAAAAATTTATTTCTTTGATAAAAAGACACATCTCAATCTGGACGACAATTATATCAAGACGTTACGTGGAAAAGTATGATCTTTATAGGCGACAGCTTAGGAATTCAAAATTGCACAGATTAATGCACAGTAAATTATAAGCTACTGTCTTATGAATAGATCTTAAAAAAATCCATTGACTTTAAACCAACCCCTTTGTAACGCATTTTCATAAAGCCAACACCAGAAATTCACGAAACCCCTATTCAGGGCTGAACAGGAAGCCGGGTCTTGGAGGGGAAAGGGAAGAGGAGGATGAAACCAATATTTTATTGCAGGAAAATGTTCCATGATTCGATATAAGACAATTTTTATCCAGAAAAGTATTAAACTAATTTGTACCATAGCTAAGATTTGGTCTGAGGGGGCTAATTAGGTCAATTCGTATTTTGGGGGTTCAATACCCAAGAAAACAAGATTGACTATTTTCCATTAAAACGTAAAAAATTAAATTTTTACATGAATTTTCACATTTTTCCGGTGGAAAAAGGGGGAAGGTTTTAACTCCCAAATTCATAACAAAACTACATTGTTAAAAAATCAAATTCTTTAGACCTTTTTCGTTGTATATAGGGAACAGACCCCTTAGAAAAAAGCTTCTTAGAATATTCTTCCGTAGCTCTTTTTCAATTATTTTTAAGCAATAGCATTTTTAAGGCTGCTACGTTAAAAGCTAGTGTATTTATACAGCTTTTGAATAGTCTTTTAATCTCATTCGACATGCTTATATCTATTGAAAGACAGGTAGATGTTAAATAATAAATAATAATAATAAATAATTTATATCTAATATCTAATAAATAATTTATAAACTTAATTTCTAAGCCACCACTAGATACTCCTCAGCTTTCCTGTCATAAAAACTTAGCCTTGCCGCTTAACCCCAATCAGTTGAGGAGCGTATTTGGGGACAATGTGCAACACAGATATCCTTCTTAGTTCTAGGCGTTACCCTCCCGGAAAATACCCCCCCCCCGCGCGGAAAATAAGGCTTTCTAAATTTGAAAATTTTATTTGAATTTTGTTATTTATTTTAAGTAGGGAGAAGAAATTTTGTTATTTTCTAGGGGTGTTTTCATCGGGGAGGGGGGGTATTTTCCATGGGGGGCTATATTCCACGGGGGAGGTATTTTATAGGGAGTATTTTTCACGGATGGGGGTATTTTTCGAAGGATATTTTACAGGGACGAGTATTTTTCACGGTGGGGGGGGTTAACGCTGGGGTTTAAACGCCTGCCATCATCCTTCTTATAAAAAATGTTTTACGTTTGAAAAGAAGAATTTCCATTCATATGCTTATCTGTATATAGATGGAAAAAATGAGGGTACCCATTCCCCCTCCCTAAAAAAGATTTTTGCGAAGACCCACTATCAAACAGTTCGTGGTAACGAACTGTAGTAAGGAGCGACCCGGCTCAATAGTAACCAAAACTCTAAAAAATTGAATTTAGATATCAATAGCTACATCAAAAGAATCGCATTTTAATGCTGATTTAAATATATAAGTTTCATCAAGTTTAGTCTTACCCATCAAAAGTTACGAGCCTGAGAAAATTTGCCTTATTTAGGAAAATAGGGGGAGACACCCCCTAAAAGTCGTAGGATCTTAACGAAAATGACACCATCAGATTCAGCGTATCAGAGAACCCTACTGTAGAAGTTTCAAGCTCCTATCTACAAAAATGTTGAATTTTGTATTTTTTGCCAGAAGACAAATCACGGGTGCGTGTTTATTTGTTTGTTTTTTTTTCCCAGGGGTCATCGTATCGACCAAATGGACCTAGAATGTCGCAAGAGGGCTCATTCTAACGGAAATGAAAAGTTCTAGTGCCCTTTTTAAGTGACCCAGAAAATTGGAGGGCATCTAGGCCCCCTCCCACGCTCATTTTTTTCCCGAAGTCAGCGGATCAAAATTTTGAGATAGCCATTTTGTTCAGCATAGTCAAAAACCATAATAACTATGTCTTTGGGGTTACTCCCCCACAATCCCTGGGGGAGGGGCTGCAAGTTACAAACTTTGACCATTGTTTACATATAGTAATGGTTATTGGGAAGTGTACAGACGTTTTCAGGGGGATTTTATTTTGTTTGGGGGTGGGGCTGAGGAGAGGGGGCTATGTTGGAGGATCTTTCCTTGGAGGAATCTGTCATGGGGGAAGAAAAATTCAATGAAAAGGGCGCAGGATTCTCTAGCATTACTATAAGAAAACAATGAAAAATAAACATGAAAACGTTTTTTTCAAATGAAAGGAAGAAGTAGCATTGAAACTTAAAACGAACAGAGATTATTACGCATATGAGTGGTTCTAAAAATACTTTAGCATAAAGAGCGAGGTATTTAGGAGGAGATAAATACCTTGCTCTTTATGCTAAAGTATTTTTAGTAATTTCAACCATTTATTCTACGGCCTTTCTGATTCAGGGGTCATTCTTAAAGAATTGGGACAAAACTTACGATTTAGTGTAAAGAGCGAGGTATTAACGAGGGTACAAACCCCCTCGTATACATAATAAAAATATAAGGTTATGAAAGTTTGTTACGTAAGTTAATTCTTAAGTTACGCATATTTTTCACTAAAAACGTTCTTTAAAATTAGAAGTTCTAGTTGCCTTTTTAAGTAACCGAAAAATTACAGGGCAACTAGGCCTCCTTCCTCACCCCATATTTCTCAAAATCGTCTGATCAAAACTAAGAGAAAGCCATTTAGCCAAAAAAGGAATTAATATGCAAATTTCATTTTAATAATTTATGTGCGGAGAGCCAAAACCAAACATGCATTAATTCAAAAACGTTCAGAAATTAAATAAAAAAAAAACTAATTTTTTTTAGCTGAAAGTAAGGAGCGACATTAAAACTTAAAACGAACAGAAATTACTCCGTATATGAAATGGGTTGTCCCCTCGCAATCCCTCGCTCTTTACGCTAAAGTTTGACTTTTTGCCACAATTCTACTTTTTAAAACAATTAAAAGCTTTAGCGTAAAGAGCGAGGGATTGCGAGGGGACAACCCATTTCATATACGGAGTAATTTCTGTTCGTTTTAAGTTTTAATGTCGCTCCTTACTTTCAGCTAAAAAAAAATTAGTTTTTTTTATTTAATTAAAAAAATAAGGACCTAAAAACCCATATTTGGCATTTCTAAACTAAGCTAACTCTCAGGCTATTCTACTCAGTGAACAGCGGAATAACAGACAGTTCATTGGTAGAGCAAGGTTAAATATGGAATACTCGGTTGGCTCTTCGAATGATGGCTTTTGGGCGATATGACCACAGAAGCATGATGGGGATGGTGCTCTTCTTGTCCGATCGTAGCAAATTGAATGACGACCGGGACACAGGGACACAACTACAAGGGGGACGCCGGGGGCACAGGCGGGATACATAAATGACGACCGGGACACAGGGGTTGTTCGAATAGAAATTACAGACCGGGACACCGGGACACAAATGACGACCGGGACACAGGGAATATAAATGACGACCGGGACACAGGGACACATCATTAGAATAATGAGGTATAGATCTGAATACGGATTGTTTTTCCCATGGACAATTATATGTTGCATGTTCAAGAGTCAGTAAACATGACAATCTATTTGTATGCATAGACAATGGGACAGCGAAGAATGTTGTATATTCGTAGTTAAAAACATATATATATATATATATATATATATATATATATATATATATATATATATATATATATATATATATATATATATATATCTATTCACAGGTGGGACACAGGGACACAACTACAATGGCGCGTAATTAATATGGCGCGTAACGACTTACGCGCACGGGGGGGCTTGGGGGGCGCGAAGCGCCCCACCAACTAGGTGTTGGGGTGGCGCGAAGCGCCACCCCAACATCTAGTAACCTCGTAATTCTGAGCATTAGAAATCCACAATTATAGGGTTACTTAGTTTACTCTCTTAAGCCAGTTTATTATAGACCCTCACTGGCACCAATTTACGTAAACACAAGGGGAGCAGGGCTCATATTAATATTAATCGCTCAACAATAGGTGGCTAATTTCAGGCCTTGCAGCTCTTTAAAGATTTGCCATCTGTTATTGGAAATTCACCGAGACGTGTTGTGTCTTGCAAAAATTTTAAAATGTGGAAACACTGAGCAAGAGTATTCTTATCTTCCTCTTCTATTTTGTTATAATTTTTTGTTATAATTTTATTTTGTTATAATGAAGGTTAAGAAAAAACATTTGTCAAAATCTAAGAGGAGTGTATTTTTGTTTTTTGCGACTTTTTTTAAAAATGAAAATGCCAGAAAAGGTTTTTTTCACGATTGGGAGGAATTTCCCCCTTTTCCCATTTGGCACGTGTTCTAACCAGCAAAAACACATAAGTTTTAATTTACTTTCTGCTCAAGCTGTAGAGGGGAGCAGGGAGTGTGTTTTATCTTGTTATAATGAAGGTGCGGAAAAATATTCGTCGAAATATAAGGAGGGTGCATTTTCGTTTTTCACGACTTGTTTTTAAAATGAAAATACCAAAAAAGGTATTTTTTTTCACGATTGGGAGGAATATAAACCCCCCTTGTCCCATTTGGCACATGTTCTAACCAGCAGTAATACATAAGCTTTAATTTTCTTTCTGCTCAAGCTGTCAACAGTAGAAGTCCCTTCTTTAAAAACTTTTTTCCCTAAGTAATGAATCAGCTGGATCTATTATCAGCACCACCCCTATTTCTATTGGAAATGACTAGAGATTCCCCTTTAAAATAGGTCTATTTCCCCAATTCTTCTGTTCGCTCTAACAACACCATAAATCGGTCTTAATGAGATAAGAAAAGTCTAGCAGATATTCTTTCGATTTTCGGAAAACACCAGACGTCTCAGAGAATTCCCAAGAACAGATGGAAAATCTTCTAAGAGCACATGCCCTGGAAATTAGCAACCTATTGTTGAACGATTAATTTCCATACGAACCCGCAATTGAAAGGAACCATCGGGATCAGAAAAATTGAGAAGAAAAACGACCAGTCATTTGAGGAATCTAAATTAAGCGTTGCCAAACATAGGTGTCCCTGTCGTCTCTGCGGGCAGATTTCTCCTTATTAATAGAGTTCAAAAGGATGAAGTTATAAGGATCGTGATGAACACACCAGTGGAGTCAATTCGTGGAATTTAGGGGGGGGCAAGACATATTCCAAAATTTAAGGAGGGGAGGGGTAAAGCTACTTTTTTCCGATGAAAACACAAAAATAAAGCATTTCCAACAAAAATACCCCCAAAAAGGAATTTTTTTCAAAACCACGGGGAGGGAGAAAATCTAGGAGGTGGTACAAAGCTGAGAGACTAGACGCAAGACCCCGGAAAATTGAGAGGGGGGGATATGATGCCTAAACACTGTGTTTATGGCACTAGATGTTAATAGGTAAGTCCTTTCGCCTTTTGGTGGCACGTTATATCCCCTTCCCTATCTGCAGGAAAGTTATCATGGATTTTTTTTTTCTTTAACAGCAAACGTCCCAGAAACACTATACTTACAAAAAAGTAGAAAATTGATGTTCAATTGATGTGTGTGCTCCGTGTTGCCAAGGAGGGATATATACAGAGACCCCCTGGCTTAGTCCTCCCAGACTATATACATCAATATCAGGCTTTGCCCATCTCAATTTTCTTCCATCGTAGCAATATACATCTTTTTGGACAAATCTGCTCACCCCTATAATAGCGGGGCTAAGATCCCATTTTGAGAAGTATTTAGCCATTCTGTAGGGCCTAATTTTAAATGTAGTTTGGTTAGATGGGAGGCAGCTAAATATATTTATTCCCTTCTTTCATTTTTCTTATAAAAAAATAAACCTACCTAAAGATAAAATATTATAACTTAATAGCAAATGATTATATTAAGAGTTATAGGCATTCTGAATTGAAGCCAAATTTGGGATTCCGTTATAGAAGTGGTGCAGCTCATTCTGGGGGTATTGTCTAGCCATGGAAATAGTCGCTTCCAAGCCATTACTTAGCCAGAAGTTAAGAGAAATCTTTCCAGTTTTAGATTCAGATCAGGGGAGAGGGTCTTGACCCACTTTGTATACCTTCCAACTGCACTACAGCCTCCCGTGAACAATTTCTGAGTATGTTTTAATAGAAATCGGTACTTTAGGATAGCCCCATAGGTCTATGAGTTTAAAAATCCCGCTTATAAATAATATTTGAAACTAAAAATACAAAAACTCCCATTTCCATCTTAAATGATTAAAAAAAAGTAAGATCTTCAAATTTTATTTTGGAAGGGGCTTTAACTCACCCTTGGGTTAGTGTCTAGCCACAGCAATGGCCTTTTTCAAGCCATCATTTATCCAGAAGCGAAAACATAAACAGCTTTTAAAGTTTGACATTGGTGAGGGGCAGGGGCTTTAGAACTCTACCTTCTCATTTCGCCCCTGTCTCTCGCGAACAATTTCCAAATACCTTTCCATTACTATATATTGATACTTTTGGGAAATGTCAGACGTCTCTAAGCTTCAAAATTCCGCCCAAGACAGCGGAATTATTATTCGTCTTTTTTTTATTCTGGAAAATTCTTTTTATTTTGGGAATAAAAAGAAAAAAGACACAAGGGCATACAACTTCCATTTTGTAAGGGGTTAAACTCATCCTTGGGGTAGTGTCTAGTCATATGAATGGTCTTCTTCAACCCATTTTTAGCCAGAAGTAAAAACAAACTAAATATAAGATTTCACATTGGGGCACTAGGGGGAGGGGGTTCTGGACCCTCTAGGTCTACCTTCTAATTTAGCCACTGCAAGGTTCTTTTCCATTATTAAGCATAGGAAACACCATTCGTTTCCGAGTTTAGAAATTACGAATAAAGAAAGGTTTTGAAAGGGATTCTAATATGTATAGAAATAATCTTATCTTGTAGGTATATTTTGAATAATTGTACTAGTACACATGCATTTCACAAGTTTTACCTAACATAGGGATACCATAAAAGAGCATTATGGTAGACGCTCCACCTTGCCGGGTAAGGAAATTAAAGCGTTGAAACTCATATAGGCACGTGGTATTCCTCTGAGGAGCCCTATTGGGAGGTTATCACTTGAAAATATTTTGTTAGCTTTAAGTTGCTTTTGCTTGTAAATTTTCAACGGCTTACATTTATTAATGACGACTTTGTATGGATTTGGACATTTCAATTTGGTTGACGGTTTGGTTATACTGTTTTGTCCTAGGTAATTGGCTAGATAAGTAAGGCCAAGACCTCGTTCAAGTGTTCATGTATCTCAATTGCTGGATAAGGAAGACAATTCTTTTCTTATTCTTCTCTCTTTCTTTCTAGCCAAGTATTTTTTTTTTCTAGTCTCTTTTTTTTTACCTCTAAAACATTATAAAACAGAAGAGAAGTGAAAAATACTCTTGCTCAGTGTTTCCACATTTAAAAATTTTTGCAAGACACGACCCGTCTCGGTGAATTTCCACTAACAGATGGCAAATCTTTAAAGAGCTGCATGGCCTGAAATTAGCCACCTATTGTTGAGCGATTAATATTAATATGAGCCCATGAAATGGAAGAACAAACAAATGGTTTCAATTAGTTAGTGAGAAAAATTCCCTAAGTTTCCAAGAGGAAGTGAGAGATGTAGAAACAGCTAATACAGACAGATAATGGAGCTATCAATCAAAGAGTATATGCACAAGGAATATAGACAGTTTACGGACTTAAAAGGTATACAACCAGTCCTAAACACCGACAGATTTTCATACAGACAAATATAAAAAAAAACTGTTTTTGAATTATCACATAAATCTTTTAGTATTATACCTCCTTCCTCCACCAGGAAAAATCCTATAACCGCACCTGTATTTTACCTACAGTCCAGTTTTTTAAATATGTGTTTGTAACCGAAACACACATCTAGTGAAAAAATAGCTTAGAATGACTAATAATATGCCTTAAAAAGTACCTTAGAATAGTTAGAAAGACAATAGCTTAGAATATGGCACAAACCTTTGGGATCCGTTGGAATCTCAACCACATATTCAAACTCAGTGTAATTTTTTAATGCTCTCACACTGGCACGTACGCAGGGGGGGGGGGCCTTTGGGCCCGCCCCCCCCACCCCCAAAATTTTCTGAAATGTTTAATTTCCCCATATTTTCTTGGATTTCTGGCAAAAGTAGGACTTTTACTAAGAATCTAGATACATGTGTGAAGCCTTTTTGGGGGGATTTTACAGCATGCAATTATCTGGTCAAAGTCACTGCCAAATTATTAACCCATTTTCTGTCTAACTTTTTACCCTCTTTGAAGTAATTAGCAATTGTACTGTTATTTTTTTTTTAAGAGAGTTTGCTTTCCACAGCAAAATAGTATTATCCTTGCTATTAGGGCGTTTATCCACCCTTTTCAGGATAAAGTACAGCTTTTAATGGATCAATCTTGGAAACTATCATTTTTCATTAAAATCTACGTTTTTGCAATAGGAGAACTACCCCCCCCCCACAGCACCCATATTGCACTGTTAACCCTAAAATTTCCCTTTCAGTGGGATATAATAGATTAATCACTGGTTCTAAATCGCTATGAACATAACCTGTGCCTAAACCGTACTTTTGAGGCTTCAATATTTTCCCCCTCATCCACTACAATACTACAGATTAAAGTTAATCTGTATTTTCCGATATACGTGCTTTTTGCATTACTAAATAGAAAAGTGCTACTTTATATCTGCTGTTTCGAAGGTTCCCCCCCCCCGAAAAAATTCCTGCGTACGTACCTGCTCTCACATATAGAAATGCTTTTGTGCAAAAAATCTATGTTTCTGTTACAGAGTTAAATTATTTCTCTTTATTTTTTATTTCCTTCGGTTTTTACTTTTTTTTTCGTCATCTTTGTTTTTGTAATTGTAATTATAAGCCGAAACAGCCTTAACTTCACCAAAAATTCCGAATTGGCATTATTTTTGCCAATTACTTTGGTATTTTTTTTCAGGCCGCGTAACAATGGATCAGTCCACTCTTTATGTTTGTGCGGTCGAGTAACTATCTGGGAAGGGACGTTTCAATCTTTTTCCCAAAATCCACGATTGTCACTATAACTCACACAATTCGCCCTTTTTGTTTTTGTCGTGTTTCTGCTGGTCTGGAATTATTTGTCCTGTTTCTCTTGGTTTGGCAAATTTAACCTATAGGACTATAGATCTTAAAAAAAAAACAAAAAAAAAAAAAAAAAACAACTTCGTACGTGGCCAAGCACGTACTCGTGCATTAATTAAAAACTTGTGCTTTTAATTAATCTTTGCTTAAACATCACTAGTTCGTTGCCTCTGATAGGTTAATGAGCAACAGGTTCCTTGTTTATGCTTTAATTACCAGTTTTGATAATTATGCTAAGGCGTGCATAAACTACATACTTCCTAATTGCATAAATTGTTTCTGATTAAATATCTCCGAGTATCGCCGAGTACACACCTGGAGGAGGGCGTATGTACCCATTCTCCTTCCCAAAAATCAACGATTTTTACCTATAACTCATATTCCCATAATACACCAATTTCTGGTTGGTCTTAAATGAAAAATTCCTTCGTACGTGGCCATACGCCTTTTAACATGTACGTGGCCATACCTTTTTAAAATGTTTTTTCTTTTTAAGTGCAATAGGTTAATGAGCAGCAGGTTCCATGTTTATACTTAAGTTACCAGCCTTGATAACCATGCTAAGGTATGCATAAACAACATACTTCCTAATTGTATAATTCGTTGTTTCTGATTATGTGTCTTTAGAACAACAGGTGCGAGGAACAAAAAAAGGGGTAGGGGTAAATAACTTACATGCTAGCTACGTGTTAGCACTTTAGTGAAAATAAGGTGGCACGTGTTTCATGTCATGAAAGTGTGCCATGTCTGGCACGACATAAAGACGCCAATTGGAAAGCAGAAGATGGGATGGGGGATTGTCCCCCCCCTCAGGATTTTTAAAATAACCGTTTCTTGGTATTTTCATTAACAAAATCCAACTTTTGTATTTTCATTTTAAAAAATCTAAAAAGCCACTAAATTGCCTCCTCCTACGGTTTTAAAAAAATGCATTTTAACCCCTCCTTCATTTTCATAAATTCACTCACTTGGCCCCACCATTCATGGTGGTAGTTTCCCATGTGTGGCAGAAGAAGTGATACTGAGATGTACACCAGGTAATGAACAGTAAGCCCTCTCAATTAACGGACATCGAATTATGCTATTTTAATAGATCTTTGGTTCAGTTTTTCCAGTGGTTTCTTTACCATCCTTCCAAGGGAATTTTATTGTTCTTTCAATGAAAAATTTAACTCAACTTCCAATATTTTCTTTATAAACAAACCAGAAGTAAGAGATTCTAACCTAACCCGTAGTCTAGTAATATAGAACAGGGTCTTTAGAAAGCTCGAAGCATTAGCGAAAAAAAAAGTAATTAGGTCCGAGGTCTGAGGGTAGGAGAGAATAAATCTGAAAGGCTTAAAAAGATGCAAAGATGTCCAGGGACATCAATTGACGAGAACGAGGGGGAGGGGCAAAACGTGTTTTCCAAAATCTAGAGGGGAGAAATTTTGTTCTTCAAAATCTAGAGAGGAGGAACGACGTATTCGGAAAATTAAATTGCTATAAATATCTAAAAAAAATATATAGAAATATGTTGAACCAAAGCTTCTAGAGCATGGGTCGACAGCCATTGCAAGCTGCAGGTTAAAATTAGCCTAAATACGAATATTAAAGGGATATTTGGGTCAGTACAGTGACGTCAATTCACGAAATACGTGTGTGTGTGCTTAGGGAACGTCAAAATACATTTTGAAAAAGCTAAGTGAGAATTTTGTGTAAACATTTGGTAAAATTATGACAGTTCATATAACTGACTTACCAATAAAGTGAACATACCGCTCGGCCTTTTTTTATGTTTTTTACGAATATAATAATCGCTTCTATCGCAAATTCAAATTTAAGTACTTTTGATTACTATGGGGGAATTTCGGGTAAATATTTAGTAGTTGGCCACTTGTGAAGGAAATCAGCCAAAAATGTTAGTACTTTCAGATTCCGTATTTTTTTGCTCTTTACAAATATCAGGGTCAGTGTTCTAAATGTACCCACCCTAACTCCCACCCCCCTGATGTTCCCAGACAGAACCGTGGGATATATAAAAAAGTACTAAAGTGATTTATAATATACAGGATGTTTCTATTAATCAGATAATCACGCTACCTTCAATTGTTATACGCTTTTTAAAGTAATTTCAATTTTGGTACTTTGTCTTATAGCCACCACACTCAAGATTTTTTATTGGGAAGATGAGACAATAACCGGTTTTCATTGTCATTACAATTTTAGCTTCGGCTCAGTGGGATACTACATAGTAACTATTACCTTAAATTTCAGCTTGGAGCAATCTAAGGATTTTTCCTTGTAGAAACCCCAGATTTGATATTTTGGTCAATGTTCCTATTACCTTAACAATCGTTTAGGGTCATTAAACTATTGTTAATAGATGCATTTTGACTTTTTGAACATCTTTTCTCTCTTGCAAAACTACCGCAAACTCACCGTTATGGAGTTATTATATATTTGCACATTAGGGGGGGGGTTAAAGCATAGCATATATTAAATATAGCAATGGTTAGTTTACGTATTTAATATATGCTATGCCTTACCCCCACCTCCCTAATTTGCAAATATATAGCCCAAATTTGTTTCTAAACTATTACAGATTCGCGATTTCATATATCCGATCAACGAAAACGGAAAGGATTGCAATTCTATATGTGTAAATACAGGGTATTTGGACCGGAATAACTCCATAACGGTGAGTTTTGCAAGAGAGAAAAGATGTTCAAAAGTCAAAATGCATCTATTAACAATAGTTTCATGACCCTAAACAATTATTCAGGTAATAGGAACATTGACCGATATTTTAATTAAATATTTAGTTGGTATTTTGTTTTGGTTAGCATAGTTTAGGTTACGTATTTAACATAATTCGGTCTTGGCAACCGCCCTTCCATGATTCTTTGCTATAGTTTTCATAATTTTGTTGATAATGTATTATATTTTCACAAGTTGCGGCAACTTTCCTACAAGACCCCAGTTTGCCCAAATAAGCTGAAATTTAGTTTCTTCAAAAACAGGTCAGTTTTTTTAGTACATATTTGGCTTTTCGGTACTATACGGCTCAATTTTCATTTGATTTGGGAAATTGGCTCCAACTGTGCCCCCCAAGATTTTGAAAAAATTACTCCACTGTCTACCCCCAATAATAAAAGCGAAGTTTCAATACATACATAGTCGGTCACAACCAGGCTTTGAATCCTATCACCAGGCAATAAATGTTTCCAGTTTCAGTTCAAAACGATAACTAACTTGTTTTAGCTGGACAAGATGTGAAAAAACCGCTGGAGAACAACGCAAATAAGCTCCGCCTTCTCTTTTTGTTTTCTATTGATTAAAAACTTCCGTGTTTAATTCACTTTTAATAATAATGAATGTTAAATTTTATAACATTCAGTCCACAATTGTCTACTTCAGGGGAATCGGAGCTGTTTCGAGTTGGTTTATATGGTCATTTCAGTTATGGCATATATTTATGGGTAGATTTACCATATATATATATATATATATATATATATATATATATATATATATATATATATATATATATATATATATATATATATATATATATATATATATATATTATAATTATAATAATTAAAATTATATATAAGTATACTTTTAATAATTGTTTAGCATTAATATAGATTGTGAAATGGTAACATAAATACACGAGGGCCAGAACCATGGCTTTATAAGCTAGTTTTGGTGTTACTTGGTTGTTCTACATTTGTTTGTTCATAGGCATATATTCTGGGGGTGATACCTAGCACGGGGATGCCATGGGGAATTTATAGTAGGCACGCCACTTGTTTGGGTAGGGAATTTAAAGGGCCGCAACCCTATAGGCAAGTGTGTATTCTCCTCATGAGCCCTTGTGTTGGGTTTTCACCTCTGAATTATTTGTCTTTTTTACTGTTTTTAATATCTGGTAAATGACGACCTATACTTACTTACGACACGACTGCCTGTTCATGGATTACTCTTTATGGTTGATTGGGTATGGCTATGCTGTTTGACCTATGTAATTGGATGGATGAGTAGGGTTAAGGCCTCATTCAAGTACTGATCTATATTAATTACTACTGTAGGAAAACAGGCTTCCTTTTCTCGTTCTGTCTTTTTTTTATGTGTTTGTGCTGTTGCATTGGTGGTTTCTTTTTTCATAATATATACATATATATATATATATATATATATATATATATATATATATATATATATATATATATATATATATATATATATATATATATATATATATGTATATATGTATATATATATATATATATATATATATATATATATATATATATATATATTGCTGGAACGGAATGAGATGGTTCGAATTAATATTTAATGTATGTTATAGTACCTCAGTGTTAAAGTAAAGAAGATAGAGACGAATACAGTACCCACAATGACCAATGACATCAAAATAAATAAAAGAAAACTTTGACCCCTTAGACGCATTATAGGTCTTTTCATGTCGTGAAGCAGTGATTTTACGAAGATTTTGATTTTGTCTGTTTAAAATTATACAGTTTTTAGGGCAGTAACACATTTTCGTCGTTGCTGCCACGTTGGACAGTGAAAATAGACAAGTAAATCGAGTTAGGCAAATCTGACAACGCATTTCGTAAAAAATTAAAATTAGCAATCTGCTTATTCCCAAAAGAAACTTCTCTTTCAAAGGAAAGCCACCCTTTTAAAACTTAAGCTGTTTGATTCCCAATTCCGTATCCAGGGGGATATAGGGTTTGAACCCCCCTCCCCCCAAAAAATTACCCAACCCATAAAAAAGTAAAAAAAAAGTGCGCATAAACAAATTTTGGATGTATTTAAAAAAATGATTTTCCCCCTAAAAAAATAACCCCTGTCCCCGAACAAAAATCCTGGATATACTCTTGCTGGCGCCACATGTTCTTACCTTATTTTTGGTACTTTTTTACCCCTGTTTCTTTTTTCTAATTTGCCAGTCGCTACGAAATTAAACTGCATAGCTTTATATGGAGGTCTTTTTAAACAAATGGTAGATTTTTTGATTTTCTCTATTTTTTTGAAGATACTCGTCATTTTGTAAATTTCCAATTAACTAGTTCAAACTTAGATTTATATGCTATGCTAATATACGGAGCCGTTCCTAGGCTTGGTGGTGCCTAGAGAAAATTGATTAAAGCGCACTCTTTTCTCGCAGCTTTTCTGCTTATTTTACATTTTGTTTGTCGACATATTATTGAACTCATCAGTTTTAGAATTATTCTTCCACCGAACCATAATTGTAATGTTAATAAAAAATCTCTTAGTGAAGGATCAGTTTCAGTTCAGTTCATTTCATTCGGGTTTATTAAAAAAATTATAACAGTCATAACATACATAATCTCTCGTCTCTACGCAAAAAATGCATGCTGAGTCTCTTATCACCTCAAAAATAAATACACACTATGGCTCTCCCTCCACTCCTCGATACAACCATGGCCCCTACCAACAAAACCATTCTTACAAGTCCCAACCTCTTCATCCAGGAGGAAACCACCCCAATCCCCACAAAAAACCTCAATAAATGTTAAAATCACTTTTCTATTTAGAATCTTTATTCAAATTAAACTAATTCAAAACAAGAAAATTTTTTATTCTCTTTTTGAAAGAACCAAGGGAGCTCCTACCTCTCAGTTCAAGCGGTAGGGTATTGTAAGCCTTAGCACAGACGATGTCAAGCGAAAAATCCACGTCACTGTTGGCGGATGTCGAATATGGATCTGTGCTGATCATCAACACTTACATAAAAAATAATCAAGTTTTCCTATTTTCGTATTTTTTATTGCCTTTCATAGGTATTCTTCAATATAAGAATTTAAAAAAAAATTTTTAAAATGTAATTCGGTTGATGAATAAAGCTGATTCTTAACTACCAAATGATAGAAGAATTTTCACCTTGTGTTGAGATATTGGAACCATGGGATTGAAGAAACATAACATACCAGACGATTGCAGAGGGAACGTGAGCCTTAAAGCAAGTATAATTATTTGGATGGCGCGTGCATGTTAAAAATATTTATTTTTGTTCAATCCTTTGGATTTCAAGAAGAATAGTGAAACTCCGACTGAAAATATAATACCCATTTTGGGCAAAATTAATTACCGAATTTGATAAAGTATGTGAATTTGATTAGTAATGATATTTATAATAACTTTTTAAAATTAATACAAAGATACAAAAATAAAAAACAATTCTCAGCGTATTAAAAGGTAAAATTAAGCAATAATAATTGCTTTTATGCGAATTTTCATTTTGTGCAAAATCGCACTGTTAATAACTTTCCAAGTAAATTTTAATGTAAACATAAGAATATAAGCAGATGTTTCTGATTTTTTACTTTGAAAAATTTTCACAAGGTTTAGTTGCTTTTTCTGTTTAAACAGAATAGACCCCTCCCACTAAAAATGTTTCTTTCTTTCCATCTAAAAGAATATTTCTTGGTCCCCACTCAGGGTATTGTACCCCTGCCCCCTCTCAGGGTCGGTGTTACAATTGAGAAGCAGAGAGTTTTTTTTTAGAAAATCTGGTTACGCAAAAACTTTTCGTTCACTTAACTAGCTTAAAATTTCATTCAAAAGAACCATCAGGTTTTGCGTTCTTTTTATATATCAACAAACGGCGTGTATTCGACATACAACGGGTATTACAACCAACAGCGTTCATTCGACACACCAACAAGGGGTAATACAACAGTGGGTAAAAAGGGTGAGATAGTTACGGTTAAACAAAATTTCTAGATGCATCTGAATCTCAGCAGACAAATGTGGGCGGGGGGGGGCCTAATCTGGCTGCAAGAATAAAAACAAGAAGAAACAGTCCTTCTTGATTCTGACATAAGCTTTAGTAATAATCAATTATATCGTCACCTTACAAAATTTTGTGAAAAATGCTACTATAACCACTACAGCTACTAACAACTCACTGCTGCACCAAGCTGCCAGAGGCCTCCACTGCTGCGCAGGATCCTCCTCTATTCCCATTGATTCAAATTCTCCCTCTTTACACCTTTCCAAGAACGACCTCCTTTCACCCTATTCAAGGATGAACTGCTTGTCGTTTGGCCCTAGGTGATTGGGAAAAAAGGACTATCTTTGGCAATTGTTAAATGGTAACATTTTTCTGGTGAAAATCCTTGCAGCAAGGGGGAGTGAACCGGCGAACTTTTAATCAAGAAGCGTAACTTTGTCTACAACGTTGTCGCATGTTGAACGATGTCAAAGGAATTAAATCATGATTTTTGCACGAAAGTATAGAAAAACGATATCTCTTTTTCTTTTTGGTTTTGTGTTGAATAAACGACAACGCATCATTGTAGAAAAATAAATACTAAATAAACAGATCAGGGAATATACAGGAAAATATCTTTTTATAGAAAGTGTTTTTAAAATATTTATTTTTTGGTTAATCGTCTGCGTCTTGGGAAGAAAGGAAAAGTTGCAGATGAAAATATCACTGGCAGATCCTGGGGGGCCTGGGCCCACCAAGACTTTTTCTGGTGCCCTGTTTTTCTTTTTTTTTCCTTTTCCACTCTTTTTTAGAATAAATTCGTTAATTTGGTCAATTATTGGCACCTTTGTCACATCCCCCCCAAGATTTTGCTCATTGGCACCCCTGTCAAATTACCCTCCCCCCAAGATTTTGCTCTAGAACCACCCCTGGAAGATGTTAGACATGTGAATGGCTAAATTAATTTTAATTAATTTTAATTCGCGCAAATTAGTCTTATATTCTAAACAAAAAAGTATAATTAAGACACTACAAAGAAAATATTAATACAAACAGAATATAAGCAGGTTCTTCTGAAATTTCTATAACCTTCTCAAGGTTTACTTGTTATTTTTTATGTTTAAACATCATTGTCCCTCCCTTTAGAAATCCCTGCATCCTTATCTTCACAGAGAGGCAGAGAGTTTACTCATAAAAGAAAGCTATGACTATAAAACTATTCATTCTCTTTACTTGCCTAATATTTCCCACAAAAGAATCAATCAGGTTTCAAAATGTGAAGTTATTTGCCTCTTAAGAAGCTCAATTCGCTCGTCAGATTAGATTTATCTTTCAGTAATAGTTACTCAAAAGTATTATTTAAAACATTTTACAACAATTTTCTCTCCAAAAATGAGAAATAACGTGATTCGCCAGCGAAAATATGTCTGAAAAATAAACCGATGAAATTAAAGAACACTTCGTAATATAAAAATATTTGATAGTAGGCTTTCTCTTTTTCCCTAGTCTGTAGGTCTCCTCTCGGCATTTGTATATCGGTGCCCATACTACGATGTAAAGCCTATGTAAACAAATAAGCATTTATAGATATAATGTGTGTACAGGAATGACATTTCCGCTATTTCTTGGGCAAAGTTTCCAAAACTTTGAACTTAAGGTGACAATGTGTGGTAACCTGAACTCATAGAAAATATGTAAAAGGAAATATTCTATGACATTTCAAGATAGTAAAATAAACAAACATAGAAACTGATGACAAAGAGTTCAGCATTAGCCCTTTCAGAAAAGTTTTTTTGGCGGTAGGGACGCAACCAGCGACACCAATTCACGAAAAGGTCAGGGGGGCAAGGTTTCTTTTTTATTTTCGTATGACTGTACGAAAAAGATCATATTTTCTTATATATTCTGGTGGTTAGGGAAGAATCTTCCTCTACTCCACCCCCTTAATTGGTTCCCCTTGTAACCTGCAGTTTGGTAGGAATAAAAAATCATAAAATATCTAAGAAGTTATGTGTAATGGAGGCTGCTGATACAGACAGTGACTGGAGTAAATCTTAATTGGAAATTCTGGCTGTATATCCAACAGTAGTCTGAAGCAAAGAAGCGAAGATTTAAATGAAAATATATAAAACATGCAATGTGTGACACAGCTCTTTTAATCTGGTTTGTTTTGAGATTTTTGATTATTTAGAAAGGTTATTTTTAATTTAATTTTATTGTGTTTTACAGAAAAAAATAGAATGACGCAGGAGGAAAGGGAAAAACAAAAGAAAATGACAAAAGAAAATCAGACATCGGGCAGTAAATAGATGAAGAACATCCAAAGGAGCAAAAAAATGAAAACAAACCATGTAATTTGGATCAACAGTGACCAATTTCTCTTATGAAGTTAATTTACTGTAAAGATAAGCAACAATACAAAGCCATTCTTCCCAACTTAAAACCACCATTACAAGAAAATGTGTTACGGTCTAGGACCTTCAACTTTTCAACAGCGAAGTTGAAACTTAAAACGGACAAAAATTATTACTTCACAGTATATCTAATAAACATTAATGTGACTAGTACAAGTAAACCAACTGATTATGTTTCCTTATGTTTCTAGAATTATAGAAGACTGGTGCTTTACTGAAAACACAAAAGCGAAGTATAAAAAACAAGAATATTTGCTTAGGAGTCAAAAGTGAGTACGTAGCCTGACAACAACAAACTGATCTATAAAGTTTTTCATGGTCTCACACCCGTTGTGACATCAGTAACTTTCAGTATACAATTAAAATTACCTTGAAAATATAAAAACTAAAATTATATATTTTTTTAATAGCCGGGAAGTAATTGAACATCATATAGAAATATTGGATTGATTTCTCAGATAGTATTTTGTTCTCGCCAGCCATAACACGAAAAGTTAGTAATATACGGTCTTAAATTGTAAGAAATATGCTTTAGTATTACTTGAAATGAAGATTAAACAAGACATAATATGAACTCTGGAAATCCGGTTATTTCTCTCTATAAAACAGTTAATTTCAAGCTAAGATACAAATTCTAAGGCTATTCTATAGTCCTAATCTGAGCCATTGTGCAGAAGTGATACCAAATTAAACGAAAAGAAAAATAAAGCAACAATCCATTTTAGGATTGAAAAAAAAACTACCTTGAAAGGAACTGATCCTAAAAGGGATTGATAATATTTCCATTCTGTAAAAATTGTTCTTAATTGGTTTGCTTTTATTGTACCGAAACTCCTATATTATTTTGTGTTTTCAGTAAAGCGCTAGTTTTCTATAATCCTAGAAACATAAGGAAACATAATTAGTTTGGTTTATATGTACCAGTTTTACTGGTATATATTAGATGGGCTGTAAATAATTTTTGTCCGTTTTAAGTGTTAACTTCGCTCTTTCCTTCCCTCGGAAAAACTTTGTTATATTAAATTAATTTTTGTTCGTTCTTGATTACAATTAAATGTAGAAACAACGCTGTAATGATCTATTTTATTGGTACCGAATAGTGTAGGTTCGTTTTAAGTTTTATTGTCACTTTTTAGTTTCAGTTGAAAGCTTGTTTTTAATATAATTTCTATATGATATAATTATATAATTTCTAATATAATTTCTAATCGCCAATATAATCTAATTTATAAATATATAGATTATAAATATTTATAAATAGATTATAAATATATAGATTATAAATATAATCTAATATAATTTCTAATCGCCAATCTAGGGGAGATATGACACCTCTAGAAAATACTGTAGACAACCTTGACAGCTACGAAAAACTTTCAGTCTATAACATAAAGTTTATTTTCCATACTTCACAAAACAATACATGTTTTTCAGGAACGTTTGTTTTTCGATGAACAAAATGCTGTTTTTATTCGGCCGACGTCGCCTGAAAAAGCCATAATGAAGACAGGGCTTTATAAATCGCCTACTGACTAGCAGAAACTAGAAGACTACTGTAACAAAAGAGAGCTGTGCAAAGGCTTATTTAAAAGATCATATTTATACCTAATTGTTTCTTATGAATTTGGCTTGATAGCACATTCAAAGTACACTTTCGTTTTTACTCCCCCATTGTTTCAAATGAGAAAAAGTTCCTCATTTCAAAAGAAATGACCAAAAAATGAGTTTTTAAAAACCTAGCCAGGAGTAAAAATTAAAGGGGCAAGAAGGTCCCTTCCCGTCATTTACTGCCGTCAGAACTACCATACTGGCTTCGTTGCAGAGTGAAGTTTGAAAGTTCAATTCAAAACTGTTGAACATTCAAGCTTAATTTTTGGCATATTTTTCGTTAAAAAGTTTTTAGTTTTATTTAACTTGTTTTCGCAATAATCTTATAGTTTTAAGATGAGTAGGAGATTTATGAAACTTACTAAGAGGGTCTGGAGGGGGAGTATATGTGAGTGGTTCTTATAAACCTCCAGTTAGGGGGTTTAGACCATAATAATTGCAATGGTACCGTTTAATGCTTCCAAACTCTTCCACTTAAGAAGTGGTACCAAAAGTACCCTTTTTAGTGTTATATGGTACTTATGGATGGTAAAATTGAGAAAAAGCGCGTAGATATGAGGAATAGGTTTATAATGAGCCTTTCCGGGATATGCTTTAAAACATGAGTGCATCACAATTGCAAAAATAGTGGATTATCTGAAAAGTAATCATAAGAAGGGACAAACCAGGATTTTAAAAAAATCCAAGCTGGAATTGAGCGCAAGATAATCTAAACTGAAGTCCAGCGCTGTACTAACAGAACCACGTCTCCAATAATGTAATCTAATATATTGGTGTTTGTAGGACTTTAATTGCGTATCTTATTAAGGGAGTGTGGAGGAGGAACATGCAGGAGGTGCTCCTGCAAACTTCCAGTTAGGGGTTTTGGATCATAACAATTACAATGACGCCGTTTTATGCTGCCAAGATTTTTCACCTAAGAAGTGGCACCAAAAATATTGTTTCCAGTACTCTATCTCACTTACGAATGGCAGAATTGATAAAAAGCACGTATATATGAGCAAAAATTTTCAAATGAGCCATTAAAAATAACCTTAGAAAGTTCTGGTAGTCCACAAGCCCCAGCTTTTCCTCTTGAAACGCGACTTCAAAACGTTTTTAGTGGCATTTGAAACGTGTTAGATGGTGGAATTTAAAGGGAGAGCAACGTAGATATGGGCAATATTTTTTTTAAATGAGCTATCAACAATCTATCTAAGATACTCTGGTACCCCGCTAGCCCCACTCCCTGAGAAAAGGCATAAAAACTGCCTTAAAAGGTGCCTGACGGAACTTATATAAACCACGTACATTGAGAAATAGCTTTTGAATGAGCTCTTATGCATCTCCTGGTGTTTTAGTAACCCGCTAGGCCTGGAAAAAAGAAGAAAAAAACACCGTTTTAACGTTTTCTAACTTTTAGTTACTATGGGCTGTGGTTTGCTCTTTACTAGGTTGCAGCTGTTGCTTCAACCATGACACAGAGTCTTACAAATTCTCCCCAGAAACTAGTTAATATTGAAATCTGCGAAATGTACTATACAAATTCTGTCTAAAATGTTTTGGTAGCCTGCTAGTGCCACCCCTTCAGAAATGGCACAAAAATTGCCAATTTACTGTCATATGGTACTTGTAGATGGCGGAATTTATAAAATGCACGTACATATCAGAAATAGCTATTGAATGAGTCATTAGACATCTCTCTATGATGTTCTGGTGACCCGCTAGGCCTGAAAAAAAAGAAAAAAAAGGGGAGACATATCAGTGCTCGATCATGCTGATTCCAACGATGCACTTTTCATTTTGATCTGACGCCATTTTCGAGGGATTTCAGTTTTTTTTCGAAATCCCCATAAACTTCTTTTCGCAATATCTTTTACTTTTAAGACGAGCCGAAGTTATATTTACCATTCCTGAAACAGTGTCAGATGGCAATTTTTTCACTGGGCAGTTTTCAAAACGCACTTTTAATCTTTTGGTTACTATGGGCTGTTGTTCGCTTTTTCTGGGTTGCATCTGCCGTTGCAACCATGATTACTTCTGCTACTGCTATACTAGCTGTTAACGAAAGACAATATAAAACTTAAATGAAACTTATTATCGGCGATTTAGCATCGGAAGAAAAGACTTTAAGACTACTAGTGCTACTTCCAGTTAGGGGTCTGGCGAATTCACTATTAAAGTAGAAATTTCAAAGAAAACTGGATATTTCAAATGACAAATATACAACGCGTAAAAATTTAAGTTTTAATTTATCTGCAAGTTATGTCTAACAAGTCTTTTTATGTTTAAGAATTATGTTAAGAATATTATGTTAAGAACTATGTTTATGAATATGTTCAAGTCAAACTCCATTCTTCACAGAGCTGATTTAGTTTAGCTTGGGAAAATATCGGTAAGTTATCGGTAAGTTCAGTAAGCTATTTGATTTTAAACTGGTTGGCCTACTGGGAACTAAACTCTTTTCATTTTTTTTATTTATTTTTACTCCTTCCCCCCCCTACGTTTCGAATATCTAAAATCTTCAATGAAAGTTGAGAGGGATGTTGAACTAAATCAGAAGACACTCAGTTCATGGCTATGGTCAAAAGAGCATATCTGCAATGTTCAGTAATGACAAATTGTATTAATTTAAAACCTCCAGGGAAGGCTGAGGGGGATTTTGAGCTAAATCCAAATAAACGTTATGTAAAAAGGTTATCAAAATGGCATATCTGCAGTATCTCAGGAGCAGCTAAGGTATTAAGATGAAACTTCCATGAAATGTTGAATAAAAAGACACTATGTGCATCCAAGTTGTCAAAAGGGCGTATCAACAGTATCTCAGGCAAGGCTAAGAGTATAAATTAATTGCTCAAGGGAACTAGCAGAAATTTCAAGGGAACATTGGACGGGGAGATCAATTAGATTTTAAATATTCAAGGAGGGGAGGTAGAGCTCATCAAGGAGAACACGTTTGAAAAAGTGTGGTTGTATTGATTCTTAGCGTGAGATATTTTTGTTTAATGCTGTTCTGGTTAAAATATCAAACCAAGAATAAATAAATTAATTTCATAAGAAAGGGATCCTTAACAGGAAACAAATCTGATTGCATTGGCTCTTGAATTTTTTTTTCTAACAAAAAATCAGAACTTTTTAATGAACGAGTTCAAAATGTATTTACTCAAACAAACAAGTAGTTAAAATAAAATATAACAGGATAAGACTTATAATGGAATGATCAGTCTATGTTTTCTATTCTCATGGTTGTAGCATGATAGGGTTTAGAATGGCTTCAGCTTTATAGAAGCCCATAAATTATGCAAATTTTCTATCCATGTACTTGAATAGTATTCCTTGTACCCAGCCATCTAAACTTTTATAGTAAAACTGTTTTTAAAACAAGTGAAAAAACTTAGCGTTAAAATTTGAACCAAGTTTTATTTATTTTAAAATGTACTACAACATTAAAGTTGTAAATCTCTTAAAATTTTTCAAATGATTTATCACTTGACTGGATCTTTTTTTAACGAAAAATTTCGTTAAATTTCGAGAAATTTAGAAGAAAAAAATTAGCGAAAAATTTCGGCAAATAACGATCCTTTCATCCGCTCATCAAGGACTACTGATTAACGTTGAAAGAAAAACCTGTCAGCCTGGGTTTAAAAGTTGATTATCTTGCAGCGTGTTAACTTTCTAATATGACCTTTTAGAAAGGAGCGAATGGGAACCTCCTTTTTGTTTGGCGATTTGTCCAAGTAACCGTCACTCATCGTAAGCACTTTTCGATTTTAGTCCAACTTCAATTTGAAACTAGTGCCTGCCTACTTACCTCCTAAAACAAACTTTCCAGTCGAAAGCAGAAATATGGCGAAAAGAAAGCCTGGGTGTATGCCATGAGATAATTCTTCTCCAACTGGGACTATAAAAATCCACTTCAACTCAGACGCTCTAGGCTCTGGCTCAATTACTATAAATAACCATCCTTTTTGACCTCAAGCATGACTAATATGCAGCGCATTTACGCTTTACTGAAAACAAAGTATATTTTAAGTTTTTGTCTTTACGAGATAACGAAATAGGTATATAGTTGACAAGTCTGGAATTCAGGAGGCTTTCAGGAATGGACATCAACATATATTAAACTTTTAATGTATATTCATCAAGAATTTTCAGTAATCTTGGTTATTATGGGGATTTTCTTCTTTTTGTTCATTTTTTTTATGTAATGACAAATAAAAACACACAACTCGAAACAAAAATTACTTTCAGTAAAACAAAAATAACGTTCTGGTCTTTAGAATGTTTAGGGGGCTTTAGCTCTACTCCTTTCTGCAGTAGTTTCTGTTCCTTTTACATTTGATCTGATAATTTGTTTGTAATTTCTTTTCAATTTTACTCTCATCTTTTTATTGACATTATTAATATCCATTATAAGCTAAAATTATTATTTGACTTTATTCCTGTTCATCCTTGGTTTAATGTGGGTCTCTACTTTTCTTTGAAAACTTCTTTGTGGAAATTATTTTTAATCAACTATTAAAAAATCGAAAATCATCAAAATTTTCCCCCTCCTATAGATTTTGAAAAGTATATTTTGCCCCTCTATATTTATTGTAAATGGACGCCCGTGTCTTCCCCTTACTAGCTAAGTTTGTTTTCACACACTTGCAAAATCAATTTGTTATGTGGAGGCACTAGTAAATACCTGTTAATATATGTATATATATATATATATATATATATATATATATATATATATATATATATATATATATATATATATATATATATATATATATATCTATATAAAAATAAGTTGTCTGTCTGTCTGTGGATCAGGTGACGTCATGTTTCTGTGTTGACTGACGTCATGAAATTAGTTGTCGTCATTTTTGCTTTGACGGTGACGTCATTAACGGTATTTAAGACATTTGTTCACGGAAAAATGTTTAATTGTAAAATGACTGAAGAACCTACAATGGCAACAGCCGAGGAAGCTGCTCAAAGAGTTTATGCCAAAAAACTTGCTGCTGATAGAGAAAGTCAGAAAAGAAAGCGTTCCGAGGAATCACAAGAACAGCAAGAAAACAGGCTTGCGGCTAAAGAACGCAAAACCGCGCAGTTAGATGAAAATCCACCTGGACAGCGAGAGTCAAAACATATCAAAACTGAAAATGATAGCGATGATGATTGGGTTTGGGATTTTGACTTGGATAAGGTCATCAATGCCTACCAGATTTAAGTTAAAAAACAAAGGTTCGTCGATATGTACTTCATAGTGACGCTGAAAAATAAAGAAGAAAAAGAAAACTGAAAAAAGAAAAAAGGTAAAAAACTAAAAAAAAACTAAAAAGAAAAAACACTCAAAGAGAAATTACAGACCGGGACACAAATGACGACCGAGACAGAGGGAATATAAGTGATGACCGGGAACCTCAAAGAGAAATTACAGACTGGGACACCCGGACACAAATCACGACCGGGACACAGGGAATATAAATGACGACCGGGACACAGGGACACAACTACAACGGGGACGCCGGGGGCACAGGCGGGATATATAAATGACGACCGGGACACAGGGATTGTTCGAATAGAAATTACAGACCGGGACACCGGGACACAAATGACGACCGGGACACAGGGAATATAAATGACGACCGGGACACTCAAAGAGAAATTACAAACTGGGACACCGGGACACAAATGACGACCGGGACACAGGGAATATAAATGACGACCGGGACACAGGGACACATCATTAGAATAATGAGGTATAGATCTGAATACGGATTGTTTTTCCCATGGACAATTATATGTTGCATGTTCAAGAGTCAGTAAACCTGACAATCTATTTATATGCACAGACAATGGGACAGCGAAGAATGTTGTATATTCGCATGTTTTACGTAGTTAAAAACATATATTTATATCTATCTCTATTCACAGGTGGGACACAGGGACACAACTACAATGGCGCGTAACTAATATGGCGCGTAACGACTTACGCGCGTGGGGGGGCTTGGGGGGGCGCGAAGCGCCCCACCAACTAGGGGTTGGTGTGGCGCGAAGCGCCACCCCAACAGCTAGTATATATATATATATATATATATATATATATATATATATATATATATATATATATATATATATATATATATATATATATATATATATATATATTTGGTTGTTCTACATTTGCTGGTTTTTTTTTCATAGGCATGTATTTTGGGGGTGATACCTGACACGGGGATGCCATGGATATTCTGTGGTAGGACAACACTTGACTGGGTAGAGAATTTAATGTGCCGAAACCCTATAGGCAAGTGTATTCTCCTGATGAGCCCTTGTGTTGGGTTGTTGCCTCTGAATTATTTGTCTTTGTTTTTTCTATTGTTTGGTAAATGACGACTTATACTTATTGACGACATGACTGCCTGTCCATGGATTATTCTTTATGGTTGATTGTGTATGGCTATGCTGTTTGACCTGTGTGATTGTATGGATGAGTAGGGTTAAGGCCTCATTCAAGTGCTGGTCTATATTAATCACTAATTTAGGAAAACAGTCTTCCTTTTCTCCTTCTATCTTTTTCTTTTTTTTGAGCTGTGTGTTTTGCAATGTGTTTGTGCTGTTGCATTGGTGATTTCTCTTTTCATAATATATATATATATATATATATATATATATATATATATATATATATATATATATATATATATATATATATATATATATATATATATATTATGGCCATTGATATTAACCAAGTGCCCAATAGCGATCGCAAAAAGGTCCGTCGGTGTGTCTGTCTGTCGGTCCCAGTTTCGCTAGTTCGAGCACTTCCGGATAAGCTAGAACGATAAAAGGTGGCAGCTGTGTCAGGGACCGGACCAGATTAAGTTCCCCGATTCGACCATCAGGTGGGGAATGTAGGGACGGTTAATTCGGAAAAATTAGAAAAATGAGGCGTTTTTACCTTACGAACAGGTGATCGGATCTTAGCGAAATCTGACATTTAGAAGGATCTCGTGTCTCAGAGCTTTTATTTTAAATCCCGACCACATCTGGTGACAATGGGGAGAGTTGGAGAGGGAAACCAGAAATCTTGGAAGACGCTTAGAGCGAAGAGATCGGGATGAAACTTGGTGGGAAGGATAAGCACAGGTCCTAGATATGTGATTGACACTGTCGAAGCGGAACCACTCTCTTTGGTGTATTTGGGGGGGGGGGGGGTTAGTTCGGTTAATTCGGAAAAATTGGAAAAATGAGGTATTTATAACTTACAAATAGGTGATCGGATCTTAATGAAATTTTATATTTAGAAGAACCTTGTAACTCGAACCTATTATTTCAAATCCTGACCAGATCTGGTCAAATTGGAGGGAGTTGGAAGGGAAAACCAGAAATCTTGGAAAACGCTTAGACTGAATAATCGGGATGAAAATCGGTGGGAAGAATAAGCACAAGTCTTAGCTACGTGATTGACACAACTGGACCGGATTCACTATCTTTGGGGGAGTTAGGAGGGGGGACATAATTCGGTAATTCAGAAAAATTAGAGAAAAGGAGGTTTTTTAACTTACTTCCGGGTGATCAGATGTTAATGAAATTTGATATTTAGAAGGACCTCGTCTCTCAAAGCTCTTATTTTAGATACCGACCAAATCCATTGACACTGGGGGAGTTGGAAGGGGAAACCGAAAACCTTGGAAAACGTTTAGAGTGGAGAGATTGGGATGAAACTTGGTGGGAAGAATAGGCACAAGTTCTAGATACGTGATTGACATAACCGGACCGGATCTGCTCTCTTTGGGGGAGCTGGGGGGGGGGGGGTAATTCGGAAAAATTAAAAAAAATGAGATATTTTCAACTTGCAAACCGGCGATCAGATCTTAATGAAATTTCATATTTCGAAGGATCTCGTGTCTCACAGCTCTTATTTCAATTCCGGACCAGATCTGGTGACATTGGAGGGAGTCTGAGGGGAAAACCGGAAATCTTGGACAAAGCTTAGAGTGGAGAGATCGGGATGAAACTTGGTGGGAAGAATAAGCACAAGTCCTAGATACGTGATTGACATAACTGGGCCGGATTTGCTCCCTTTGGGGGATTTGGGGGGGGGGGGGGTCCAGTGCTTTGGCAAGTTCAGTGCTTCTGGACGTGCTATACACCTGCACAAATTGACTTGATACTTTTCATTTCCTCGATTCGGCCATCTTGAGAGCTGGAGGGAAATGAAAAAATGAAAAAATGAGGTACTTTTAACTTACTAATGGGTAATCGGATCTGAATGAGATTTGATATTTAGAATGATCTCGTGTCTCAGAACTCCTATTTTAAACCCTGACCGTATCCGATGATATGGAGGGAGTTGGGGGGGGGAACGGGAAATCTTGGAAAACACTTAGGGTAGAGAGATCGGGATGAAACTTGGTGGGAAGAATAAACACAATTTCTAGAAACGTGATTGACATAAAATGACTCAATCCGCTCTCTTTGGGGGGATTTGGGGGTGGGTTAATCCTGAAAAAAGAAAAATTGAGGTATTTTTAACTTACGAACGAGTGATCGGATCCTAATAAAAATTGGTATTTACTTTTGTCTCAGAACTCTTATTTTAGATACCGACCGGATCTGGTGACATTGAGGGGAGTTGGAGGGGGATACTGGAAATCTCGGAAAACGCTTAGACAGAAGAGATCGGGATGAAACTTGATGGGAAGAATAAGTACAGGTCCTAGATACGTGATTGACATAACCGGACCAAATTTACTCTCTTTGGGGGAGTTGGGGAGGGGGTTTCTAGTGCTTTGGTCAATTCGGTGTTTCTGGGCGTGCTAGGACGATGAAAATTGGTAGGCGTGTCAGGGACATGCACAAATTGACTTGATAACAGCCATTTCCCTGATTTGACCATCTGGGGGGGCTGGAGGAGGGTGAAATTGTGAAAATCGAGATATGCTTATCTTACGAATGGTTGATGGGATCTTAATGAAACTTAATTTGTGGACAGATCTCAAATCTCAGATGCCCCATTTTCAATGTGGATTGGATCCGGCAACATAGGGGGGTGGAGGAGGAGACAGAATTCTTGGAAATCGGAAATCTAGGAAAACACTTAGAGTGGGAGATCGGGATGAAACTCGACGGGAAGAAAAAGCAAAAGTTCCAGATATGTAATTGGCATAACCGGACCTGATCCGCTCTCTTTGGGGGGTTGGGGGATTTCTAGTGCTTTGGCCAGTTCGAGAATAAGAACTAGCTATAGATACGTGATTTACATAAGCGAACCGGATCCGATCACTTTGTGGGAGTTGGAGGGATTTCTAGTGCTTTGGAGAGTTCGGTGCCTCTTGAAGTGCCAGGACGATGAAATCGATAGCTCTAGTACCGAGTATAATTTTAGGCTCTGACCTCGTCAGACAGCCCCCATAACAATTATGCAACATAATACAACATGTTTGAGAAACTTTATGCTACTATTTATAAACGCACTTTTTTTTACTGACATAGAGAATTTCAAGTTCTATAACGTAAAATGCTTTTATCCTTCAAGAACTTAAATTATAAATTCCAGAATAACGGCTACAGATCTACGATCAGAAACTGGACTTCCTTGAATCAAGATAAACAATACCTAGTCTCCCTTGTAGAAAATCTGATTTTAAATCCAATTTCTTTCCATCTCCAAGGTAACTTTGGAATTTATATTTCTCTTTAAACCACGAATCTTCATTTTATGGGCAATCTAGAGAGGGCTGATGTCAAAACTAGAGTTTTGATTTGATTGAGGCTAGGCCCGAGGAAAAAAGAATCCATCAGCTCATCAAAGAAGCATAGAAATCCAATTTTAAACGCTTTTATAGCTATTTGAAGGGTCCATAATAACTAAAAGGAATTGATGTTTGTGGGTTTGAGGCAAAATTGATGTCTTATTTTGTGTCCAAAGTTTCAATGTAACAGTTTCAAGATATTTCACTAAAGAAAACAAGAGAAAACTTTCAAGGGCATCCACAGGAAATTTTTCGGGGAGGGGGGAAGAGGCCAGCCACCAGAATAGCAGTGGTTACTGGTGGCACGGGAATGTATTTAAGGATAAGTTTCATTAGGAGTAGGTTTATTTACTAATAAATTTAGGAAAAAATCATAGACTGCGCAATAGCGTTGCCTAAGTAAAGAACGATGTGGGCAAAATGTACTATTTATTTATTTATTTTTTTTAGTCTTAGGCCAGGGCACTTCGTATCGAAGGAATTGTAGTAGAAACTTCGAAAAGGGCTCATTCTACTGGAAATTGAAACATGTATAGCCCTTTTTCATAGTCGAAAACGATTGGAGGACAACTAGCCCCCCCTTTCCATGTCCACCACTTCTCTAAGCACATTCAATCACAATTTTAAGGTAGCCATTTTGTTCAAAATAGTTAAAATTTCCAAAAACTATGTATTTGAAGATGACAACGTCCCACAGTCCTCAGGGCAAGGGTTTGCAAGCTATGTCATGGGGGCTTATAAGGTTTATATAGGAAGGGTGATCTTATAAACTTTACAGTGGGCTCATTGGATTGCTAATCAGAAGGTTCCATGCCCTTTTTGAGATTCAGAGTGATCGATGGGTGGATATCCCCCATCCACCTCGTACTTTCCCCAAGGGCATCAGATAGAAATGATCAGACGGCCATTTGTTGTCGTAGAAACATCGAAAAGGCTCATTCGATTGAAAATTAAAAGGGCTAGTGCCCTTTTTAACAATCAAAAGTTATTAGAGGGCAAAATTTTAAGATAGTAATTTTTTTTAACACAATTGAGAAGTCTGGAAATTATGTCTTTGAGGATGACAATTCCCCACAACCCTCAGGGCAAGGGTTATGAGTTATGCCCTGGGGGCATATAAGGTATATATAGAAAAGGTGATTGTAAAAAAAACTCTGGAATGGGGCTCATAGGATTGGAAATCTGATTTTCTAGTGCCATTTTTAAGATTCAGAGGATGGATAACCTACACCATCTCGTATTTTCCCGAAATGAATCTGATAGAAATTCGTAGATGACCATTTGTTGTCGTAAAAACTTCAAAAAGAGCTCGTTGAATTGGATATTGAAAGTGCTAGGGCTCTTTATAAAAGTCAAAGGCGATTGGAGGGCAACTAACTCCCCTCCCACGCCACCAATTTCCTTAAATATATCCAATCAAAATTTTCAGATAGACATTTTGTTCAACATAGTTGAATGGTCTGGAAATTATGTCTTTAAGGATGAAAGCCCCCTTTCACTCCTCAGAGCAAGGGTTGTGAGTTATGCCTTGCAGGTGTATAAGGTAGGCTACATATGGATAGGGTGATAGTATGAACTTCGGAGGGGACTCATTGGATGGGTAATGAGAAGTTCTAGTGCCCTTTTCAAGATTCAAAGTGATCAGAGGGTGGATACTCGCCACACACAAATTGTATTTTCCCGAAATGTATGCAATCGAAATTTTGAGATGGCCATTTTTTGTCGAAGAAATTTTGAAAACAGCACAGTCGATTAGAAATTGAAAGAGGTAGTGCCCGTTTTAATAGTTGAAAGTGATTGTAAGACAACTGAACCCCCCTCCCATGCACACCATTTCCCCAAACACATCCAATAAAAATTTTAAAACAGGAATTTTGATCAACATAATTGAAAGGTCTTGAAATATGTCTTTGAGGGTGGCAACCCCCCACACCACTCATAACAAGGGGGCATATAAGGTATATATAAAAAGGAGTATCGTATGACCTTTGGAAGGGCCAAATTCGATGGTTAATTAGAAGTTCTAGTTCCCTTTTTGAGATTCAGAGTAGTTGAAAGATTGATACCCCCCCCCAACACCTCATATTTTTCCAAAATATATCTGATTTTAATTTTAAGATAGCCATTTGCTGTGGTAGAAACTTCGAAAACAGCTCATTTGATTGGAAATCGAAAGGGCCAGTGCCCTTTTTAGTAGTCGAAAGTGATTGGAGGGTACCTAAGGGAACTAGCCCCCCTCCCACGGCCGCCATTTTCCCAAACACATCCAATAAAAATATTCAGATTTTCAGTTTGTCCAACGTAATTGAAAAGCCTGGAAATTATTTTTTCGAAGATGAACTCGGCCCTCAAGGCAAGGTGAGTTGTGTCCTGGGGTCATATAAGGCAAATATAGAAAGGGTGACCGTATTAAATTCGAAGTGGGATCGTTGGATTCGTAATCAGAAGTTTTAATGCTTGTTTTAAGATTCAGAGTGACTGGAGGGAGGATAACCCCCACCAACATCCTCCCACACCCCCTAAAACTCATAGGTTTCCATAATGCAGATGATAGAAATCTTTAGATGACCATTTGTTGTCGTAAAAACTTCAAAAAAGGCTCATTCGATTGGAAATGGAAAGGGCTAGTTGCCTTTTCATTAGTCGAATGTGATTGCAGGGCAACAGTCCCCTACCCACGCCCATCAATTCACAAAACAAATCTAATCAAGAAATTTAGACTCAGAGTGATCGGATGGTGGACAGCCACCCAATACCTCGTATTTTCCCGAAATGCATCTAATAGAAATTCTGAGATGGCCATTTGTTGTCGAGAAAACTTCGGAAAAAGCTCATTCGATTGGAAATTGAAAGGGCTAGTGTCCTTTTCAATACTCAAAACTGATTGGAGGGCAACTACCAATAGTGACCGCCATTTTGATTCTGGAAGACACATAGGGGGTAAACCTGAAGTTACCTGCCTCTCAAGACGCTATTACGAACACTTTGGTCTTATGAAATACTATAGAACACCTGTAACGGTATAATGCACCTATATGTTACGTCATAGGGAGGGTTTTCGAAACGATGCATGTGTTAATTAATTAAATTTTGCGAGGACAAGAACTTGATACTTCAGGATTTCTTTGGATGTTGCGTAATAAGGAATGTATTCTTTGGTTTATGTATGCAACTGTTACATAATCGAGTGTTTAATTTTTATTTCGGTGTTACGTAATAGGTTTTGTTTACTTTTAGTTGTTACATAATAAGACTTGTTAGAGTCCAATAGTCAAGCGGAGAATCCCGGACTGTTACTGAGAGGAAAACACACTGGGTGTTACGTAGTGACGATGTACAAGTGAGTATTACGTAATGTCAGTGCACACGTGAGATGTTACGTAATGACAGCTCACACGTGGGATGTTACTTTATAACGACGCACACATGTGTGTTACGTAATGGTGGCGCACAAATAGGCCATTACGTAATGACGGTGCACACACAGTTGTTATATAATACTTTAAGAGATTTTTTCTTCTGGATTTCATTTTTTCAGGATTTCATTTTTCTTTCAATGTGTTTTTCTCTTTACGCAGAGAAGCTTTATAATCTAAAGTGTTTTGTCCACATTAGGACTAGAAAGAGATCTCTATCGAATGGAATGGAGCCATAGACAGTTGGACTATAAAAGCTTATGTAACACTATTACTCTGATAGTACTTTCCACGTTATAACCTACTACACGCAAGGAGAACCACCTGTCTTGCTTACTTGAATGATTAAATGGATTGCATGTTTTACTATGACTGCAATAATTGACATGCAGGGGAAAAAGTTTATCACTAGAATTTGGATACATTTAAAGTTCAGTTGCTTGTTCAGTAATGAATTAGAAGATATAATATAATATTGGGGTTGCTTTAACACATTTATTAGTAATAAAGTATTAAAAGTTTTTTTCTCCTTCACTACACAGAATTCAGCAGTTATATTAGAGGCAATCTTGAACGAGTCTACCTATGCAAATAGGCCACAAGATGCTTAAATTGCCTAAATGATTACTTATTGAAGTTTTATCCTGGAACAAAAAATCTAAAAAATGAAGGCTTTTTATTTTAAATACAAGTTTTGTTGATAAAAAGAAATTACAAGGATTATTAAAAACACAGAAAAAGCAGTTAAAACGCCACAAACGAAAAACAAAACCTGAAAAAAATTATTATAAAGGATAAATTATCAAGGAGGCACACTCGTACCTCTATAAAGAGGCGAACCACGACAATGTTAAGCGATCTTCGGTTTCAGTAGTCGCAGAGGGATCGGGAGGGATGCATTTCGTAGCCCGAGCTCCAACTAAGAAACCTGCCAAATTTCATCCCCCTCCGACTTTTCCTTCATGGGGAAAATCTGGCCGAAAGTTTCGACCCACCAACCCCAGCCCCCCTTTAACGTTGTCCGATCGGGCTGAAATTCACAAGTTAAGGTCCCCTATGGCCCAGAAGCTTATCCGCGAAATTTCAGCTCGATCCGATAACTCCTTCCCTGTTTTCCAGAAACCACGCATAGCCACTTAATTTTCATATTCTTTTTTTTTCTGCCACGCCTACAGGTCACAGCCGACATCGGATCTGGGTGTACGAAGACTCATTCGATGCGGAATTCTCCGAATAAGTTTCCTTGAAAGTTTCGTAGGAAAATCTTAACCCCCCGAAAGTTTCGACCCCCCCAACCCCCCCCCCCCTTTAACGTTGTCCGATCGGGCTGAAATTTACAAGTTAGGGTCCCCTACGGCCCAAGAGCTTATCCGCAAAATTTCAGCTCGATCCGATAACTCCTTCCCTGTTTTCCAGAAACCACGCATAGCCACTTAATTTTCATATTCTTTTTTCTGCCACGCCTACATGTCACAGCCGACATCGGATCTGGGTGTACGAAGACTCATTCGATACGGAATTCTCCGAGTAAGTTTCCTTGAAAGTTTCGTAGGAAAATCTTAACCCCCCGAAAGTTTCGACCCCAACAACCCACCCCCCCCCCTTTAACGTTGTCCGATCGGGCTGAAATTCACAAGTTAAGGTCCCCTACGGCCCAGGAGCTTATCCGCGAAATTTCAGCTCGATCCGATAACTCCTTTCCTGTTTTCCAGAAACCACGCATTAGCCACTTAATTAACCCATTTCTCCATAAGAGCCCATGTTAATTTGAAATTTTTAAAAGTTATTTAAAAGTTATATTTACACACATGCACGTGGTTAGCTCAGTCGGTAGAGCGTGGGACTTTTAATCCTCGGGTCAAGGGTTCAAGTCCCCTATCGGGCGGTTTTTTTTTTCAGCAAAAGAAACATTTCGGTCATTCTATCTATTTTTTTCTATTTTATACAATGATTTAAAAGCGGGGGGGGGGGGGGGGTTGGGGGCGGCAGCCACCCAATTGTCTCTCCTAATTCCTGTACGAAGAGTACAGGAATTATTAAATTACATCCACCATGGATTGTAGAAAAACGTACAGAAATAATATGAAAAAAACTTCGTTTTCTTAAAGAGTTAAAGAGGCTGCGTCCCAAAGTCGAACCTTAAAACGTACAGGAATTAGGAGAGGCAGTTGGGGGGCTGCCGCCCCCAAACCCCCCGCTGTTAAAGACTCTTTTGTACAGGTTTTTGTTGCGGGGGGCTGCTGCCCCCCCCAACCCCCCGCTCTTTGCTTCGGAAAGGCCCTCTTTTAATTAACAAAAATTGAAATGAATGAATAATGGAATAACTTCGAAAAATGTTAAACACAAGAGGACAGGAGAACCATTGCGCCGAAACTAGTAATTAGTAACAATGAAGTCCCTCCACAACAAAAAACCTGTACAAAAGAGTCTTTAAAGCGGGGGGTTTTAACCTTCTGCCTCTCCTAATTCCTGTACGTTTTAAGGTTCGACTTTGGGACGCAGCCTCTTTAACTCTTTAAGAAAACGAAGTTTTTTTCATATTATAAGCATAAAGAACCATAAATTGAAGAATGGTAGGAACCCTAGTAAGAAAATCCCCTGGGGTTTGGGGAGTAGCATTCAATCCAACCGGTACTCTAACATTCAATCCCACCAGACGCCAACCATCCGATTCCACCGGCCCCCTAGCAACCAACTCTACCAAGGGCCCTAGCAACAAATTCCGCAGAGAAATGGCGACTTAAAGCGCCTGAACATGCCTAGAAGGATCCGAATCACTTTTGAGGCAACTGAAGTGACTTTATCCCGAGTTATTTTACTTTATCCCGACTTCTAAAGGTGAAAGGGACGACTATCTTTATCTCTAATTGAATCTAACAACGCTGTAAAAGGCGCTTCAGAAAATATCAGAATTTCAAAAAAGTATTTTGGCCTTCTTTTGGCTAGAATTGTTGTTTTGCACCACAAAATGGCTGAAAACGCAGCTTTCCTGTGGAATTGTCCTTTTAGCTAAAATAAATGTCTATGTTAACCACTTATTTTGTAGGATTTCCAGCAACTTTAGAAACGAATGCGCTGCTGTAAGGTATGACAGCCTCTGAAACACGAAGATTAATATGTGTATAGATTTTCCATAATTCTAAATCATTTAACTATCTCAGAATTTCGATGCGATAGCATTTGGACTTCTTTTGACTAGAATTGTTGTTTTGCACCTCATAACGGCTGAAAAAACCGCTTTGCTATGGGAAAGACTTTTTGGCCAAAATAAGTGTCTGTGTTAACCGTTCTTTTGTAGGGCTACCTGTACCTTTATAAACCAAAGGCGCTAAAACATGGCATTACTGTCTTTGAAACTCGAGATTCAATATGCATATGGTTCTTCAATAGTCGTAATGAGGGTGCACGCGTGGGTGTTACGTAATGACGGCGCAAACACGGGGTGTTGCGTAATGATAGTAGAAACTTGGGTGTTATCTAATGACAGTGTAAATGTGGATGTTATAATAAAGGCACACAAATGGGGCACTATGTAATGAAAGCGCACAGGTGGGATATTACGCAATGACAGTACATAAATCGGTGTTACATGTTACTTTAATAGATTTTTTCTTCGGGATTTCGTTTTTCTTTCAAGGCGTTTTTTGAAAGTTCTTAAGCCGAACTGGCCAGACATGACAATAAACAATCAAGAGAGATAAAACTCTACAAAAAGAAAACTTCAAACGAGACGATGGCCAGTAGAATTAAAAGACTAAAACAACGCGGATATTTCGCCTGTATCCGAACAAGGCGTCTTCAGCACAAGGTAGAAAATTAAAAGAAAACTAATCTAGAAACAAATACAAACCACCACCAATTATAATAAATACAATTGTCGCTACTTATCCACGTAGGGAAAAGCAGCTATTTGAGTTACTTCAATGAGAATCAAAGAGCAACTGAGGAACAATTTTTATGAAAATTGAAACTTAGTTAATTATTCTGTTGTGAAATAATCCTCTTATAACCTAACATTGAAGCAACTCTTTTTGGTCTAGTGGGTAATCTTGTCCCCTGGTGATTGTGTAAAATTTTAATTCCCCCATCGACTATTGGTTCATTTTTCAAAAGAATACCATAAATTGGGTCAATATTTAAATTCCCTGTGTCTCTATTTATTGAAATATTAGCAAATATATGTTTTTTAATTTCTATAGCCTCCCTCGCCCACTGAGAAGAACCTCTATCATTAGAAATAGCTGTAACCTCATCAAATTGTATAAAATGCTCAGGGTAAAAGAATGTATGTTCAGCTAGAGCCGAAACAAAAGTTTCAGGAGGCTTTCTTAGTTGTAGGGTTTTTTTCTATTGAGTTGCAATGCTCAATAAATCTTTCAGTAAATTGTTGGCGAGTTCTACCAATATAAAACTTTCCACAGGAACAAGGAATTTTATATACCCCACTAAATAAATCTCCCCGGGTTAAATCCTTCCCAGAATTAAGAAAACTACCTAATGGTCTCACTGATTGGAAACAAGTATCAATGTTATGTTTACCTAAAATTCTTTTAAGCATCTCCCCCAAAGTAGGTACATAAGGTAAAGAAATGAAACTTTTCGGTAAGTTTAATTCTGTGCACTGTGAAACCCCAATAACCCTATTGTTGTGTTTAATGCGTCTATTTTTTATAATTTCATCAATGAATTTAATCGGGTAGCTATTAAAAAATGAAACATCCCTCAAATATAACAATTCAGAATCTAAAAACTCCCGGGAACAAATTCTGAAAGCTCTATCCACCAGTGCAATCACAACCCCTCGTTTCACTGAAATAGGGTGGCAAGAGTGAAAGTTCAAATACCTATCACTGTGGGTAGGCTTTCTATAAACTGAAAAAAGCAAATGGAACTCGCTTTTAATCAATAAGATATCCAGAAAAGGTAGTTTATCACTTTCTTCAAACTCCACTGTAAATTTTACGTTTTTTGTCAAAACTATTTAAATGTTTATGGAAAAAATCTAAAGACTCTAAACCGTGTTTCCAAATGCAGACCACATCATCCATGAATCTGCCCCAGAGACAAGGAGAGAGCCTAAAACTGTGAATGGCAGAGGTTTCAATAGATTCCATGAAGAGATTTGCCAACAAAGGGGAGAGAGATGCCCCTATAGCCAAACCAAACACCTGTTTATAAAATTCACCTCTAAAACCAAAATAAAGAGAATGTTCATTTGCAAGAATAACCAATTTCATAATGACTTCAATCTCCAAACTCGCCATGGTCACATCTTGTATCAAATCAAAGTGCTTTTGTAATTTAATCCTTAATACATCCTCGCACTTTTTCACGCTAGAATTTGAATACATAGACACCACAACAAAACTACAGAGAATTGAATTCTCCTCCAATCTAAAATTTTTTAACTTATTAGTAAGATCAGTGGAATTTTATGTATAATTTTTGTGTTCCTAAGAGTGGACGCAATGCCACCGACAACCACTTTCCTAATTTTGCCACTGGTGATGAAGAAGTTGATACAATGGGACGGAGGGGGACTCCCGTCTTATGAATTTTGGGTAGACCATAGATCTTTGGTGCGGAACAACCTCTTAGATAAAACTCATTATAAAATTGTGGGGTAATGTGTAAATTATTTTTCAGGGACTCCAATTCCTTGCTAATTGATTTTACATATTTATCCGTAGGATCGACAATTCTTGTAAAAAATGGTATCCGAAATGATTGTATTCATTTTACGATCATAATCATCGGTGTCCATAATTACAATAGTATTGCCTTTATCTGCCCTAGTGATAGCAAGGGTCTTATCCTTTTTCAAATCAGAAAGTAAATATAATGTCATTTTTTGTTATATCATTTTCAATTTTTTCATGTTAAAAGTCTTAAGTTTCCTTACGATTTCAGCTCTAAGTTCTTGAGGAGCTTCGACTTTATCAATAGAAGCCATAATTCCTGACTCTACCTTAGAAATTATTTTTGAAAAAGAAATTGGGGTTGGAAAACAGAATCTAAAACCCTTCGACAAAACTGCCTCTTGTTGACTACTAAGAGTTTTAGACGACAAATTCTTAGTGGCAGGACCCAGACAAAAACGAGGATAAAAAGTATCCGAATTCTGGACCTTTCAAACAAAAGGCTATTAAACTTGTCGACCAAACGAACCTTTGACAAATGGAAATCATGGTGGAAAGATCTAACGGCCATTTCCTTAATCCTCAGAAAAATGTCAAATGGAAGGTTATTCCTCAAAAAATTTTCGACAAAATTTAAGTCTTTGGACAACTTAAAACGTCTTTGTTTTTGCTCGGAAGTCATGTGATTTAAAGCCATGAGGCTTAATTTGTTTTTTGATTTTGATTTATTTTCAATACCAAAATGGGTATTGATTCTAAAAGATTTAGGAATCACTGATTCCTTCTTGCAATTTTTTAAGAAAATTTGCTGATTTAACAAATGTGCATGTTTTTTAACCAAAGAAAAATAATAATTGACAGAAGCGGCTAATTGCTGCCTGTAAGCTTGACGAATGAAAGTTCTTAAGCCGAACTGGCCAGAAATTACAATAAACAATCAAGAGAGATAAAACTCTACAAAAAGAAAACTTCAAACGAGACGACGGCCAGTAGAATTAAAAGACTAAAACAACGCGGATATTTAGCCTGTATCCGAACAAGGCGTCTTCAGCACAAGATAGAAAATTAAAAGAAAACTAATCTAAAAACAAATAAAAACCACCATCAATTATAATAAATACAATTGTCGCTACTTATCCACGTAGGGAAAAACAGCTATTTGAGTTACTTCAATGAGAATCAAAGAGCAACTGAGGAAAAATTTTTATGAAAATTGAAACTTAGTTAATTATTCTGTTGCGAAATAATCCTCTTATAAGCTAACATTGAAGCAACTCTTTTTGGTCTAGTGGGTAATCTTGTCCCCTGGTGATTGTGTAAAATTTTAATTCTCCCATCGATTATTGGTTCATTTTTCAAGAGAATATCATATATTGGGTCAATATTTAAATTCCCTGTGTCTCTATTTATTGAAATATTAGCAAATATATGTTTTTTAATTTCTATAGCTTCCCTCGCCCACTGAGAAAACCTCGCCCTCAACCTCGCCCTCGTGCTTTTCCCTACGTGGATAAGTAGCGACAATTGTATTTATTATAATTGGCGGTGGTTTTATTTGTTTTTAGATTAGTTTTCTTTTAATTTTCTATCTTGTGCTGAAGATGCCTTGTTCGGATACAGGCGAAATATCCGCGTTGTTTTAGTCTTTTAATTCTACTGGCCGTCGTCTCATTTGAAGTTTTCTTTTTGTAGAGTTTTATCTCTCTTGATTGTTTATAGGCGTTTTTTCTACAGGATTTCATTTTTGTCAGGGCGTTTTTTCTTTCAATCTGTTTTTTTAGATTTTATTTTCTTTCACGACGTGAAATGATTTTGTTCATGGAACTTGTTGCTTACTGATTCTAATTCTGGCATGCTGATTTTTGCTAGTAAAACTTATTGTATGTTGATTTTTTCTCTTCGTGTAGACTGTACATTCATTTTTCTACTCGTAAAACTGATTTTGTTCATGGAACTTGTTGCATGATTATTTTAGTTTGTGGAACCTGTGTGCGTGCTGATTTTTGTTCGTGACGCTTGTTCTATGTTGATTTTTCTGTCCGTGAAACTTTTTATTGATTTTGTTCTCGTGATTTTTTTTTAATGGAACTTGTTGCGTCCTTTTTTTGTTGGTGAAATTTGTTGCCTGTTGATTTTCCTCTTCGTGAAACTTGTAAATTGATTTTTCTCCTCTTGAAACTAATTTTGTTCGTGGAGCTTGTTGCGTGCTGATTTTTAATCGGGAGACTTGTCGCATATTGATTTTTCTCTTCGTGGTACTTCTACATTGATTTTTTCTCCTCACGAACCTGATTTTGAATTTGAAACATGTTGCTTGCTAATTTTTGTTCGTGAAACTTGTTGCATACTAATTTTTGTACTTGAAACTTGTTGCATGTTGACTTTTCTCTCCGTGAAACTTGTACATTCATTTTTCTCTTGGCGAACCTGGGTATGTTCAAGGAACTTCTTGCATGCTCATTTTTTTCATGAAACTTGTTGCATGTTGATTTTCCTCTTCGTGAAACTTTAACATTGATTTTTCTTGTCGTGAAACTGATTTTGTTAATGGAGCTTGTTGCGTGCTGATTTTTGCTCGGTGAGCTTGTTGTGTGCTGATTTTTGTTCGTGAATCATATTTCATTTTGATTTTGCTTCGTGACACTTGTACACTGATTTTTATCCTCGTAAAAATGATTTTGTTCATCGAACTTGTTATGTAATGATTTTTTGGTCGTGGAATTTTATGCGGCTGATGCTTGTTCGTTAAACTCATTGCTTGTTTATTTTTCTCTTCTTGGAACTTGTGTATGGATTTTTATCCTTGTAAAACTGATTTTGTTCATGGAACTTCTTTTGTACTTTTTGTGTACATGGAACATGTGGCGTGCTGTTTTTGTTCGTGAAACTTGTTAAATGTAAATGTTCCTCTTGTAAATGTAACTTAATGTAACTTATACGTTAATTTTTTGATCGTGAAACTTATTTTTTTCATAGGACTTGTTGAGTGCTGACTTTCATTCGTGGAACATTGTTCATGTAACTTGTTTTGTCCTGATTTTTGTTCGTGGAACTTATTCCATCCGGAAGTTTATTTATGAAACTTGATTATGTTGTTTCTCCTATTCCTGAGACTTGTACATTGATTTTCCTCCTCGTGAAACTGATTTTGTTCATGTAGCTTGTTGATTTTTCTCATCGTGAGACTTGTATATTGATATTTCTCATTGTAAAATTGATTGATTCATGGAACTTGTTGGGTACTGATTTTTGTTCGTGGAACGTATTGGCTCCTTAAGTTTGTTCGTCAAACTGGTTGATGTTACTTTTCCTCATCGTGAGACGATTGATGAAATTTATCATAGTAACATTTGGAATATATGGAATCCTCTAGTGTAAGAGTCAAAAATCTCTCCAATACAGGAATTAAAGTCTTTAATTTATACACATTTCCTCTGTACAATTTACCCGGATTGCATAATCTACACGTTTCATCATACTCGTCAACAATTATAAAATTCTCACACGACGACCAGCTAACCAGTGAATACATGCATTGTCGACATGTATAAAACTTTTTTCATTCTTACCACTGAAAAGCAACTGACTTAAGATTGATATAGGGCATGTTCTTTTTAAGAGAAAGAGAAAGTGTAATAGAGTGGCATCACAATCCAAATTTACTGGATATGTTTCGATAGGATTTTCTAGATTCTCGATTCGTTTGATGTACTTTTTTGTTCATAAGAAAAAACATAGAATGAAAAATCATTTTGATAGTCTTAAATCATCATTTGATTTTTAAGGTAGTGTTCAAAAGGAACTCTCGATAAAATTTTCCTTTGTTTCGATTAGTATGTCGGTAAATTGAGTAAACATGCCTGAACCACGACCCACAAAGATCATACAATAATTCAAAGTTAGATATTCATATTTCACAATATCATCAAACATTATTTAAAAAAATATTTTCTTTTGAACTGAAAACTTTTGGAAACGACTATTTTAGATTCATACATTTTTCCAAAATCACAAGATTCCGCATGATTTTATGTTTCATAAATTCATTCATTTTTATTCCTAACACTCTCACATATAACTGCGGATTGACTAACAAATCAAAAAAATTCAATTCCAGGAAAATTCTAAAAAAGGAGCGGCAACCTACTAAAAATATATAATAAGAAAAAATATTTTCAATTTAGAAAAGTTTTTATTTCATAATTACAATATCTTATATACCACTCATTTGTCATATATTGATTCTGGCTATTATCCTAAATATCTTTCACTATTGCATTTAAAGCAACGTGAAATCTAAGTATATAGATTATATTAAGTTCATCTGCACAACATAACTGCTCCTCCAATTTGAGTTTGCTCAATGT